>NW_007734049.1:80032-91758 GCF_000696425.1 Galeopterus variegatus | reverse complement strand
CAGCTGCTTTTATGTTACCATCTGGTTATTGTTGAGGAAACATTTCTAATAGTTAAAAAAACATTATAATAAATAAAAACTAAAACTGGTCTATCTTTGTTTTCCCTTACCAAGTATTGTGCTACTACTTCTAAGCCCTTTTCTTTCAAAAAATTTTAATTGCTAGTGTTCCTAAGTTGAGTTAATCTAATATGCTATTTAACACAATTAAGAATTTATTAGTAATCGCTTATCAATAAGAAAGTGCACACAGCTGAATATCTGATACCCCAATTGTTTCTTCTGTTACTCCTTTCAAGAAGGTGGTTTAGTAATTTTATCAGAAATCTAAGACATGAAACAATAAGTCAACACAACATTAGTGTCACACATCTGAAATGAGATTTTGATTTGTTAGTCTCCAACACATTACTTGCATTACTATAAATCATGTGAAGATGAAGACATTTGGCACCTAAGAATAGTTATGAAATAACCAACACCAAGAGCATGCCTGTATTTATGCTCAGAGCTCTCTTGGTTCTACATTTTTAGCAAAAGACATGAAACTTGATAGCTAAATATACGACCAGTTTTTCCACAGTACTTGCTAAGAGTCGCCCATGTTTAAGTCTTCAGAATATCCACAAAATATATCTGTGACATTTGACTATTATAAGAGATAGGGGATTTGCATGGCAGGTGGGTTCATTTAATATTGGCAAAATAATTAAAATGTGGACAGGTCACTTTGAGTTAACTGTTAAGTAGTGAATTCCCATCAGGAAGTTTTACTATCACTTCCCTGTTTAAAATTTTGGATCCCACTGAAACAAAACTCAGACCCCTTACAGGTCCTACAAGGCCCCAGTGACCTCCCAGACTTTATCTGTCGCTCCAACCCCATCACCTTCCACACCCTGACCAACTTCACTCCAGCCTCCATGATCACCTTTCTGCCCCCTGAAGCCACCAAGCCACTACCCATGTATTAATCTGCTTGGAACACTCTTCCCTCAGATCTTCTTCTAGCTGTTCAGCATTTCCATCTAACATCACAGTGTCATTTCCATAGAGAAGCCTTCTCGGACCATCAGTCCCACCCCAACCCTTCCATTACTATCTTGCTACCCTTTTATTTCTGTCATAACATTGCTCACCTGAGAACATTATTCTGTAACTGTTCACATGTCCATCTTCTGTCTCCTCCCAATAGAATTCAAAGCCCCTCCCAAGAGAGAACTTATTCTAGTTATATCTCCAGCACCAGGTACCTACACATAATAAATGCATACTGAATGAAGGAACGAACTGTTTTCCACTAAACTGTCTAATAATGTGGTTAAAGTGGTCAAACAATCCAAACAATCCATTTGAATCCTTGTATCTTGGCCTGGCCAGTTAGTTCAGTTGGTTAGAGTGCAGCCTTGTAACACCAAGGTCATAGGTTCAGAACCCCTTGCCAGCCAGCCATCAAGAGGAAGAAATAAATAAATAAATAAATCCTTGTATCTTGGATACTCCACTACTGCCCTCATAATCAGACTTAATCATGGGATGGGGTAAGGAGTCCTCAAGGCCAAGGAGACTGCTCAGAGCCTGTATATCACATGATGCACTTTCCCCTAGAAGTGTGGGCCTCTTTTCAAAGAAGTACACTCCTAGGCTTAAGGGGTGGCTATTTGCAAAAGAGGTGGAGGATCTGAACACACATGCATGAGGTACCTTATAATACAGAATGGAGCTGGGGATAAAAAGAGGAAACACAGGCTAGGGGCTGGTAATCCCTATGATGCATGTTCTTATGCAGAATTCCACAAAGTCCAGGAATGCAAAATTCAAACTGGGTCTTCCAGGTTGCTGTGAAGGTATGTTTGTCAAGGTAAGGTATTTTATTCTATTCGGCATATATTTTAGTTTATTTGATGGACTGTTAGCTTGATTTATATATGCATTTATAAAAGTTTATATTTTGAACATATGGTATGTGGGTCTCTATTTGTGCTCTTGTCCCTGGCCCTAGATATGTTAAGGATTGGCCTGTTACTGTGAGACCTTGATCAAGTTCCTTAAACTAAGAGAGTCTGGTTCCTTATTTGAGAAAGAGAATGTCAAGACCCCATATAATGTGAAGAAAAAATGAGAAAATACACAAAAATCAATAAAAAGCATAATTAAAAAAAAAAACATAATTCTATTATGTTTTTTCCCACATACCTCCCTATGTATTTCACCAAGTGATGACCATGACAATTTCCATCACCAATCTCAAAGTGACTGTAGCTTTTGAGAAATTTTTGAGCTACATGAGGTTTGGCTTTTCATTGCTTTTTTTTTTGGTGTTAAGTAATTCTTAAGATTATTTTTCTATCCTACCAAGTTTCACGTCCTTCCAGAAGGAAAAGATACCCAACTGCCCAAGACTTTAGACATTAAAAGAGAGAGAACTTTCTTAACAAAACAAAAACAAAAACTAAAAAGCCTTCTGGAATTATTTATAAATTCAGAGATATGCCAACTGAAAAATGCCTCTTCTATGATTTAGCCCATTGAATTCAGACCTGTTTTCCAGGAAAAGTTAATAATATACACCAGTGCCATGCATTTATTGATCTCTAATCAGTTGCCAGAATAAACTGAACAAGAAGTATGCCCCTGGGAATGTTTTAGATCTCCCAGGCTGTCTGTTCAGAGGCCTATCCTCTCATCCCAGAGAAAGGATAATCTCAGAGATTTAATAAATCAAGAGCACAAACAGAACATACAAGAAAGCTAGGACAAAAAAAGAGAAAATCAAAAAGTTAAGAGCAGAGAGGCAAGCTGGCCAGGGTGCAACAACAGATAAAACAGACTGGCTAATGCAGGACAAGGAAAAACAAAACAAGATTTCAATGGACTGAGATTCAAAAAGACTGTATTTTAGATGACCAAAACCCTTCTTCACAATGCATTAAGTTTATCAAATGGAGCACATTAATCACTGTAGAAAAATTACAAATCACCAAAAAATAAATAATGGAAATCTATACCAAATTACCCTTTAGATTTCATCACAACATAGACTTTCCAATTTTCTACATAACTAAATAGTTCCGCTCTGTCTGTCAGGTCAACAAATCAAGTAAATGCAGCAGGAAATCTACCTGTAAATAATGACAGTATTGATAATAAAGCAGCTAACGTTCATTGAGTCTTTCTTATTTATTGATTGATTTCCATACACCGATCTAATTGTGTTAACTTGGCACAATAAGTTATTACAAATAACATAATGAAGATACTCACAGCAACTCTGATGCCAGAAATACCATCAGTTCCTTTTGCAGATGGGGAAACAATGGCATAGAAAAATTAAGTAACTTGCCCAAGAGCTTATGCTAGAAAATTAGAAGAAAAGGGTTTAGAAGCCAGGAAAGCTGGCTTTATAGAGGCAGCCAACAGTCCAGAGAAGTAAGCAGCAGACCTAAGAATTGTTAGAAACCTGACACTTTACCAGCCATGCCTTCCAAAAACACGTATTTATATACCACATACAAGAGTACAAGGCACATGGATGACAAAAATCAAGTCAACATACATCCTGGCCTTGAAATTCGTTGTCCTGGTAGAGATGGAAAAGGATCTTATTGATAAGACCCCATAGAATAGCTTCAAATACGATCTCTCATATCATACCTTCTCATAATATCTCTAAATTGTTAATCTCAGTTCACAGAGGAAGAAACTGAGCCCAAATATGCCAAGCAAGTTATTCAAGGGTATAAAACCATTCAGTGACATTGCTCACATATGAACAGGCATTAATTCAATATTAATTCAACCCAAATGGTCTGAGGAACAGGTCCTCCTTGCTATTCAAGACACTGACTAGACAAAAGAAAAAAGGAACTGGCAATAAATACCTAATCATAATTATATGTAACCCTCATCCACCCAAAAAGGGGGAAAAAAATTATTGAATATCAAAGCCACAGCTAAAATCCAGACCTTCTGAATCATATTCAAATATTCTTTCCACAACATCAGGTACACTGTCACCCAAGATACTGTATCATGATGTAAATGTAAAATGTAAGTCCTCACAGCAAATTATAATGAAGAAAATATACCCATTTTCCAACATCCATGGCTTCCTTGCTCACTATGGAAGCAAACTACTAAGATGAGCTGGGGTAGCCAGTGTAGGCTATTATGAAAATTTCCTTTGTTAGTGACATTCAATTTTCTGATACAATTTGTTTACATTACTATAGGTCAGGTCTACATATAGCAAGCTCCACATTTATTCCACCAATTTCTTTGGAACCATTTTTTTTTATTTTTTTTTGTCTTTTTGTCTTTTTCCGTGTCCGGCAACGGATCGCAACCCTCAGTGTTGCCCCCGTACCAGACCGGGGACCGGCAACGGGATTGCAACCCTCGGGGTTGCTCCCGCGCCTCGCTCAGCCAGTGAGCGGGAACCAGTCTGTATGTGGGATCCGAACCCTCGGGCGGGAGCGCCGCCGCGCTTCCCAAGCGGAGCACTATCCAGTGCGCCACCAGGCCGGCCCTGGAACCATTTTGAAGAGAAAGATCACACTGTGTGTCTATAATAAATAATATTATTTGCATAGTGGTTTATTATCATATTCTTGCAGTAATAATTAGAACTATTCTACTCTATAGATTATTCAGATCATCATCCTCTAGCAAATAGCATTTTCAATTGGTCTACATCCTCAACATCTTTCTTCATCTACCACATCCCAAATACCACCAAGTCCCAAGAGCTCTATCTCCCAAAATACATCCCCAAAATGTACACTCCTCTCCATCTCCTGTGTAACCTCATCATCCAAATCACCATCTTCTCTCACTTGTATGACCACAGCAACAGCCTACCTCTTCCCCACTTCTCCTGCAGCACCATTAATCCATTCACCACAGGACAGTCCATAATAGGGTAGCATACTCATCTTGTTTTGCCTAGGACTTTCTCAGTTTTAACACTGAAAGTCTCATGTCCCAGGAAACTCCTCATTCTTGAGCAATCCAAGACATTTGGTCACCCTAGTCTATGGTGAACTTTTAAAAAGATAGATAAGGTCAGGTCATTGCTTGTAATAGAATCAATCACTGGCCACAACTCTTCACCTCTCCCTGGATCCACAGCCTTTGCCATGTGACCTTACAGTTCCTCCCAATAGAGACCCTGGTCCCTTGACTTTAAGACTCCAACAATGCGATGTTAGCAGAAGTGATGCAAAATGATGCTTGAAACACGGCTGCAATTGGGCTGACTCTCTTGCATTTTGCCTGTTTCTCTGTGAAGAATATGCCCTGGCTAGCCCACTGGTCTAAGGAGGGTAAGAAGCACATGGAGTAGACCTGGACCCAACCAGCAGCTTGCAGCTAAGTCGGCAAGGCCTGCTTTGATCAATATGCAGACAACTGAGCAAGAACAAATGACTACCTGAGTTTTGGGACGGTTTGTTATCTAGCATTGTTGAGGCTATACCTAATGATAGGTGTTCTATCAAAACCTCTTATTAGCTCCCCGTTTCACTTGGAATAAAAGCTCAAATACCTACCCAGGCACAAAGCCATACATGATCTGCACTCTTGTCTTATCTCTCAGACCTCAGCCCTTTTCTAAATTTCAGTCTCATTGATCTCATTTTTGTTTCTCAAATTAATAAAGCTATTTCCAATTCAGGATCTCCCCTCCTGTCATCTCTGCCTACAACACATTTCTCCCAGTTCTTCTCATGACTGGCTCATTTTCATTCTTACATGTCGGCTTAAAAACACCTCCTCAGAGAAGCCTTCCTTGACTATCCTAAACCCTCCATGATTTTTATCATAGAACTTGTACATTTCTGTCACAGCATTTCTCACAGTTTGTAAATTATTTGCTATGTTTATACTCTATATTCTCACCAAACTCAAATATTCCAAATATATTCTGAATAAGTTACTGGATATCAATTGCATGGGCCCAATGGTTCAGAAAATCTCTTAACCTGGTACCCTCCAGGTCTAAAGTGTAAAATACTCATATTATTGAAAACAGAAAGTGAAAACTGATAAGATAATAAAGCTATAAATTACTTTTACCAATCACTGACACAGTTTTAAATGAAAAGTTCAAAGGAGATTTAATTTAAAAAATTAACTAGCCATAATTTTATAAAAAACAGAGACTTTATCAGTCTTTCCAAATAAAACAATACCTCAGTATCATATTCCAACAACAATAACCACCTCCCCAACCCCCTGTCCCACCAAAAAAACTTAGCTTATGTGATATTGTGAAATACATATTTAGTCTACATCCCTGTTTCCTGGTATAGAACTCCTAAAATCCTTGAAATCTCCAAAGTGATAAGTGTCTTTTTTGTTAATGGGTTACTGGTTGCTAGAAGCCCCTGGGTAGCTTCAGGGTGGAGGCTGGTCACTGGAAAGACTGAGGCAAAAATTAGAGGGTTGGGACTTTCAGCTCCACACCCCAGCATCAGGGGAGGGAAGGTGGAGGCTGAAGGTTAAGTTGACCACCAATGGCCAATGATTTAATCAATCAGACCTATGTAATGAAGGTATAAAAACCCAAAAAAGACTGGGTTTGGAGAGCTTCTGGATAGCTGAATACATGGGGTTTCCTGGGAAGGGCAAGGAAGCTCCTTGTCCTTTATGCACCTCTTCATCTGTATCCTTTGTAACGTCCTTTATAATAAACTGGTAAACATAAGTAAAGTGTTTCCTTACTTCTGTGAGCCATTCTATCAAATTAATCAAACCCAAGGAGGGGATGGTGGGAACTCTGGTTTACAGCTGGTAGGTCAGAAGCACAAGTGAAACAACTGGTGCCTGCGATCAGCATCAGAAGTGGGATTCACTCTTGTGGGTCTGAGCCCTCAACTTGTGGGATCTGTCGCTCTCACCAGGTAGATAGTCTCAAAACTGAATTGAATTAGAGGATACCCAGCTGTTGTCCGCTGCAGAACTGATTTGTTTGCTTGGTGTGTGGGGAAAACCCCATACACACTGGGTCACAGAAGTCTTCTGTGCTGATTGTTGTGTGACAGCATAGGAAAAAACTGTGTTTTTCTACAGTGCTTAGGTCAAAGGAAACTAAACAAATAAAAAGTTGTTTGCCTGATGTGAAATTGCAAGCCTCTAGCTACATAAGTTAAAACAGAAACAATGAACGTATCATTCTCTATAGTTAGTTACAGTTCCATACCATTAGCCAAATGGGAAATCTTAGCTATCCACCTTCTTTAGGTAGTTCAATGTTCGCAAAAGACCCCTTTAAACTCCACACTCTGTGAAGTTAAAAGGCACTGAATATAGCAGATGTGTTTCTATATTGAAATTGAACATACCTTTATAATGTGAGACACAACGGACTCAGTTTCTTGTTCAGCTAACGGGTGCTGCTTGCAGTATTCTTGGCAGGGGACAGGGAGGCACCAGGACTCCTGAGAGTTTTGACTAGTCAATCAACTCAAGAGGGGAAGACACAGGATGTCAGCCAGTCCTCAAGCAGGAAGGGAGGGCCTTGGTAATCGGCCCAGCCTGGAGTGCTTTGAACTGAGCTTCAGGTAGGAAGAGGCTGTGAAGAAATGGACCTGGGTGAAGGCAAGCAACTTCATAAGCAGAGCTCTAGACACTAAAGGCCCTGGTCCCTTGACTTTGGGCTTGAAAGCAAGGACCCTTGACTTTGCATTTCTGTCAATCTGAAAGGCTCCACTTTGCCTGGGCCTCTTAGGGGCCTCTTGGAGGTTTCTAAGATTTTATCTGGGGATAAGAATGATGGCGCAGCTCAGGAAGGTCTCATGAGGATGCAATGAGACAAAGCAGGCAAAGCCCTTAACAGCATTGATTAAATATACACCGAGTTCACAAAACATGTTAGCCGCTGTATTTTCACCACTAGCACACGCACCCAATACACATTTGATGATTGCATGAGTGAATGAAAGCCTAAGCTTTTGCTGAAATGTGTTCTTCTGCTTGAAAAGGGAAAAAAAATGTGTAAAAGTAAAACAAGATGAATTTGTCTTCTAAGACATCAGGATGGCAGTATGAACATCCTAGTATGAGAAAACCATTTGTATCAGTCTGTTTTTGTGTTGCTGTAACAGAATACCTGAGGCTAGATAATTTATAAAGAACAGAAGTTTATTTGGCTCACAATTCTGGGAAAGCTGCATCTGGTGCCGGCCTCAGGCTGCTTCTACTCATGGTGGAAGGCAACAGGCAGCCAGCGGGTACAAGCAGGATCATATGGCGAGAGGAAGCAAGAGAGGGAGAAAGGGGAGCTGCCAGGGTCTTATAAACAACCAGCTCTCATGGGAACTAATAGAGATAACTCACTCACTACCCCTCCTCCCCCAGGGAGAGCATTAATCCATTCATGAGGGATCCACCTCCATGACTCAAACAGCTCCCAATACTGCCACATTGGGCATCAGATTTCCACCAGTTTTGTGGGGACAACACATCCAAACTCTATCACCATTTCACTTGTAAGTGAAATAGATAATGATGTATACATCATTGTATACATCATTCTCATGTTTGTTTAAGTCGCCAACATCCTCAGTCTGAAGAAGTCTGCAGCTACCCACAGGTTTCCTGACCCACAAAGGCAAGGAGTGGTTTGGGGTTTACTCAAAGTAGTACTCCTCGTGAGGTTGTCCACAGGATCTACCTTGGAAGGTGACCATCTATGCTTCTGCAACTCCCCTCTCCTTTACCCCCAACACAAATAACAAGCATTACTCACAAATAATAAAATGATCAAAATTGTAAATTCACTGTTCAAAGCTAGTATTCCCAATTTCTTGCCAATCATATTGAGAGGTTATTTTCATGAGACTCGAAAAGAAAGAAAAAAGCCAAGGTTTCTTTTTCTTTTTTTACAGGAAAAAAGTATTTAATACCTTAACAAAATAAAGTACCCATTACAAAACATAAATTCCTTTGGCTCAGAGATCACATCACTATTTTTACCTTCCAAATAGCTACAGACATGATAGCCTCAAAGTGAAGGCAGACTGTCCCCCTCATACAGAAGATGTCAAGCCCAAACCATTTCGTACCCCACTGTTCAGGGAAACTGCTGGTAACTTACATGGAATAGAGCTGTGGGGTAGGAAAAGGGGAATCAGGTTGGTCTGAAGAAAAAAGAGAGACTCTACCCATGTAGAACCAGTCAGTGGGAGGGAGCTCTTTGCTGGCTCATGATAGTATAAATCATACCCCTGTATATACTACATGAGGCTGAGTCCCCTGGTATAATCACACATAAATACAGACAATCCAGTGACCCCGGGCATTCCCCGGGAAAACAAAAGAAAAACACAGAGTGGCAGAGGAGAGAAAGAATGGCAGCAAGAGGCAGATCACAGAACACAAGTGAATATCTGGTCCACACCTTGTTTTACAGATGGGGAAAAATGAGACCTAGAGTTTAAGGTAGTCAGTATTAGAACTCCAAACTTCCCGCAATGTGAGCAAGAAGAGAAAGATATGAACAAGACATGGATAGGCCCACTAGGGCAGGGGACAGACCTAGGGCTCTCACTCCAGTTCTGCTGTCTTTTGGGCAGAGTGCCTGTGAGGTCTTAAAGCCTTCCTGGGTGTCTCCTGAACTCTCAAGAACAAGGGCCCTTCAGGATCTCTTCAGGGTTTCTGTGGCTCTGGGACAGAGGGATCCAAAGAAAGAGAGCCAAGCCACCTTTTCAGGACAGAAGATAACAGCATCCAATCTTCCCCAAACAAGGCCTAAAACAGTCACAACAGGCTCAGAACAGAAATGCAGCCATCTCTGAATCAAACGCTTTCTGGGGGCAGAAAGAAGAGCCACGCAGCTGGAAACATGTTGAAGGCCGAAAACTGAATGAGAGTTTCCGAAGCACACTCTCTTTTCTACCTAGCTTGAAGCAGGTACTCTATAAGTACCTGCATGAGTAAATGAATAAATTAACACATGGAGACAATCAATGAATGTTTGGATCCATGACAGATATTAGTTCTGTTCCAGATCCTCACTGAGGGCACTTTTGGGGGTCTACATTCTTTTTGTCCTACTCTGCTGGGACTGTGGATATATCACACTGTACCCCTGGCAAATGAAACAGAGGAAAGTCAGTGAAGATTTAAATAATAAAATTAAATAATAAAATGTGTCTGATTGGTAGAGACTGAGGGGAAAAGGTAGAAAGCCATTCTTAAAGCAGCTGCTTTCTTTCATTTTTTTCTCCTCTCAGTTTTATGAGAACAATATACCAGAAGCTGGAGCAATGAGGACAATTGCTGAAATCTCCAAACGTCTCAAAACGTGCATTTGAAATGGGTCAAGAAGTCTCACCCACTATCCTCTCCCCTCCCAAAGAAGTGAGAGTCACTTCTTTGACACAGAGGCAGTGGTAGACAGTGACAGTGAGATCTGACTACAGGCCTCAGGTGAGAGCTTAGGTAGCCCGGATCCAGAGGGCACCCACCCACAAGCTGTTCACGGGCGTGGGGGGCAATGGAGGGGCCCTCCTCATCTTGACTCAGTCCAGGAATCAGGGAGTTACTCGCCCTGACCAAATCATTGTCCACCTGCTCCCTGGACACACCTACTATCTCAGCCTGCCCTGAAGGGATCTTCATGGAGTCAAAATATGCTGGCAGGGCTTCCTGGGTCGAAGGCAAAAGTTTGCTTTGAGAGACCTGGGTGTTGCCTTGAAGACAGGCTTGAAGGTTAGGGAGGGTGCTTGGGACAGAGGTCAGCTTCAGGGATGGAGAGTAAGAGCATTCCAGAACTCCACAGACCTCCAAACCCATATATACTGCACTAATGGCCACATAGACAGGCTTGAAGGTTAGGGAGGGTGCTTGGGACAGAGGTCAGCTTCAGGGATGGAGAGTAGGAACATTCCAGAACTCCACAGACCTCCAAACCCATATATACTGCACTAATGGCTACACTGGTGCCTTGTCTTCTGGTCCTTTCTCAGCATCTGCTCGTTGGTCAATCCTGATATATCAAACTTTGCCTTTTGCAGGGAAGCAAAGATTTCACTTCTCTTGGGAAGATCTGGGAAGAGGGCCTCCAGTTTCTCCATATATTTGTTGTCCTTTAGGGTTGCCTTTCAATTTTAAGGTCCATGTGGTCACAGTCCAGGAAAATGGTTCCATGCAGAAGGGCTGCAGTTTGCCTGTCCAAGATCTCTGGTGCCCCTGCAAGATCTTCTCAGTCACCAGGGTAGCACTGGACCCCACCAGCCCAACTGTAACACGGCAGGGAGGGCAGTGTTTCTGCTCGATGGGTCAATGGTCTAGCATCTCCACTACCGCCTCCTCTAGGGTTGTGCCAGTTTGAGGGAAGACATGACATTCTACAAGGATGAGGGTGAGTCGGCCAGCCTGGTGCAATGCATGGAGGTCAATCTCATCCCGAAAAATCAAGATGGTCTCTGGAATGTGAACCTTCTAAAGGAAGAAGACGTTGTCATCTTGTAGAGGGACCTCAGAACATTTTACATTAAAACTGGCACAAAGACTTCCTCAACCTCAGCTGTCTTTGCCAGGTAAAAGGCCAAGGCAAGAGCTGACACCATGGAGTCCAAGTCACAGGCTTCATTTCTCAGCACATCATTCAAAGGTCAGGACTCCCACAGAGCAGGTCTGTAACCCTACAGTGCTCCTCCATGGTGAAGCCCAAGGTAAGCCATCACCCCTCGTCTAGGAGAGGTTACCTGGCTCACTAAGTC
>NW_007734049.1:77761-79365 GCF_000696425.1 Galeopterus variegatus | reverse complement strand
GGTGAAGCCCAAGGTAAGCCATCACCCCTCGTCTAGGAGAGGTTACCTGGCTCACTAAGTCCAAGGTTTCAACTCTAAGGTCAGAACAAAGTCTATTCATTAAATGTACTCAATTTAATGATGAGTCAGAAAGAAAATCTAGTTTTTACCTCTTCTTGGAAGCCCTCCCTGACCACCCACCATGGGTGACCGTGGAATAGACCCCTTTCACACAGGGGTCTGTGTGCTCATAACACCCGGGCATGCCTTTATCATTCCTGTATTTCTATGGCTTTATACATCAGCCTCTCTACTAGGCAGTGAACACCTTGAAAGCACCAACCATTTTTAGTGATCCTTGTGCCCAACCAACCTCAGTGTCTGACTCATTCCAGGTCTTCGTTAACTGTTAAATGAATTAACGTCCCATAGAGAAGTGCTTACTTAAATCGTAGGCAATTTTAAGCCCTTCTTCGGTTTCCTTATAGCCCTACCTCATAACAAACACAACACTGGCAAGGACAGAGAGCTGCTGCCTAATACCACAGAATATTAATTTTTTCCAGTGATAAAAATGGCACTCAAATAAACATATTTGGGGCATTTTTCAACTGAAATGAGCATACAACCAAAGGTCCTATAACTGAAGTAGAGTTTGTCAATGTAAACAGAACAAAAGCCACTACAACCAGGGACTTTTGTTAACATGACCTGCTAGAGCTCACAGAGAACCTGACAGAAGGTGAAGCTGTCTTTGTCTAAGTAGAGGCATTCCTGGCAAAACCAGACCTGACCATCCCTACATTTTGACCAAGGCTGTTGTGTGGCATTAGGCAGGAGAACTGGCCTGAGAAGAAGCCTGGACCAAATCCTGGCAGCAGGCAACGCTGCCAAGTTGAAGTCTCCCTTCACGACTTCCCAACTTCCCACCATCAGCCACAAGGCTACTGCATCTTCTTTTACCTTCTCCCTTAGACGAAGCCTAAGAACATAACCCAATGGCATTAGAGGAATCCCACTGCATGAGTACCTCAGGGAAGACCTGCTTGGCAATTTTCAACCTAGATGCAGGGTTCCTTGGTGTGTTTGATCTCTTATTAATTTTTCCATTCAGTAACCACTTATGGAACCCATCCTATATTCAAGGTACCAGGAATGCAAAGATACATGGAAAACAGTCTTGGCCCTGGAACAAATCGAGCCTTGTCCTACTCATCTGCTTCTGTACCCTGCTCCTAGCAGCCATCCCTGTCAGGAAGGCCCTTTCCTTTCCTATTTACCCTTCATTTAAAAGATGTATGACTTGGGGCTGGCCAGTTACTCAGTTGGTTAGAGTGCAGCCTTATAACACCAAGGTCACAGGTTTGGATCCCCATACCAGCCAGCTGCCAAATAAATAAATAAATAAATAAAAAGCTACATGATTTAATGTAAAAAGCTACCATGCTCCTTCCTACAAAACAGGCTTCCTGTTAAAGACAGTTGCCACCAAGGAATCACCCCTTTTTTTTCTCTCTTTTTTTCTACAATCAGGTAAGAGAATAAAAATGTCATTCTTAAAGTTAGCCTTTGGGTAAGGTGACCATATATTTTATTGTTAAATGGAGATAATTTTGAGAGTGACA
>NW_007734049.1:51469-76993 GCF_000696425.1 Galeopterus variegatus | reverse complement strand
TGACACCTGTAAAAACTTTAAATGCCAGATGAATCCTGAAACCTTCTGTCCTCATTCACAGAAACACATATACTCTATTTCTTATATGTAAGTATGTGAAAGGGCAGCCTATAACTAATCACAGGAACTGTACTTCCTCTTTCTGGAATACAGATACTGCAGGTTATGTTACAGCCCCTGTACCACGCTGTGCACACCAAGCTGTGGAACATACCACCTACCATCATAGAATGACATCAGCTACCCGTGCTTCCTATGAGCCAGACCTAGGCCACTACACCCACCAAACCCATGGACAGATACTACTGACATCTTATATTTTACAGATGAGGAAATGAAGCCCCAAAGAAATTAAAACACAGCTAACAAGGGCTGGAACTAGGCTTCAAACAAAAGCAGCCTCCTCCACAGCCTGCCTTCTTAAACACCACCACAATGCCTCCCAGAAGACATCATTGAAGAGGTGACAGTTAAGCTGGGCCATGACAAGTGGGTATTAATAACAATAATAGTGATCCCAGCCACCCATTATTGAGACTTTAGGGTGTACACCTCTGCTAAACCTGACACACACATGACCTCATTTCACTCTCTTGGCTCCCCCGGGAAGGGAGTAAGCCCATTTTACAGATGGGGAAACTGAGAATTCTAGAGGTTAAGAACTTGCTGAGGGTTGCACAGCTAGCGTATAGCAGATGCAGGATTTGAACTCAAGCCTGGTGTGTTAAAAGGTGGGTCATGTAGGAAAGAACATGGACAAGGGCAGGAAGGGAACTGATAATGCCACACACTGGGAAACAGGCACGAAGCGGGGACAATGCAGGAAAGGCAGACTGTGGCTGTGTCGTATACCATCAGTCGTATACACCACAGCAAGTTTCAACTGAATCCAAACAAGGACGAGTAGTAACGATTTCTGAGCAAGAGTGTCATGAAGGGATCTAGATTTTCTGCTGTTTATGATGCTAATGGACAGGTTATTTATAAAGAAAATATTTATGTAAAGTTGTTTTTCAGTGCTACATCTAGCACCTGAGTCTCAGGGAACAGTTTGATTTTTGCATATCAAATACTTTTAGAACTGTTATTTTTCCCTTGTTATCCCCATCCCATCTGTTTCCTTATCCCCATACTGAAGTGACTAGAATATTCACTCAAATAAAAGCCTGAAGACAAAAAAAAAAAATTCTAATATTCGCCTCACATTTAACTTGAGAGAAATAAAGACTCCCAAATCCCTTAGCTTGTTCCATACTGAATGAAAGAAAAAAAATACATAATTGAGGTAGCTTGTTTACTTATCCGATTTTCATCCGAAGGTAGATCAAGCAATATAATTCTTTTAAACCTTCTCAATTCATTTCCTGACTTTTTTGTAAGTACTCTAGAAAACTCATCTGGAGCCTTAGTACTATTTATGAACATCTGCTAAACATTGCCAGCGCCTGTAACAACCACCTTGGGGAATAGCAGAGCATCTTAAAAGCATAATTCCTTAGGTAATATTTAATTTGTTGCAATGTAAAGAAAGTACAATTTTCATTTTCTTTCAAAATATGTAACTTTTGACTTCTTATACCATCATCTCCCTAGAAAATATAAACCAACAGTATATGAGTAATAATATATTCATTATCAAGTCATCTGACAAGCTGTACAATAAATACACTTTAACACTCAGGTGTTATTACAAAAGAACTTAAGATTTTTATTTTCTATCTTCTGTTGATGTTTTTAATAGCTGTTATTATATTCCTTTTATGAAGACTCAAAACACTGGCTCAGTTAAGTCCAGAAAAGGAGGAAAGAAAGAAGGGAACTTGGTAAGTGCCTCATTTGTATGAGGCATATGCTATGTTCATTTTTTTTAATATGAATCGTTCCTTGAAGTATGTATTGCTATCCCCAGTTTTATAGTCAAGTAAATTATGGCTTAGAGTAATCATCAGTCAAAGTGGAGCTGGGATGAGAGCTCTGTTTTAACTGTATGGCCCATGTTCATTCTAAGCCTTAAAACAAAGAGACAAATTTTCCCAAGATTCTAAACACTACCTTTGGAAGAAACTACTACATGATCACCACTCATTTCTTCTTCTTCCTAAGCATAGATTAAAACTACATTTCCCAGCCTTCTTTGCAGCTAACTGAGACCATGTGATGACTTTTAGACAAAAGAATGTAAGCTGAAGTGATTGGTCCATACAAAACTCCACATGCAATCCTTCATGGTTTTTTCCCCTTCTGAATGGCTAAAATGGGCATACTTCCCAGGTCATCTCTGGGAGCCATGTGTTGAAGACGGCAGAATGAAACAATGAAAGGAGCCTGGGTCCCTAAAGTAGACTGAGAACACCATTGTGGACTTTTCTGTGAATAAGAAATAACTATTATATTAGGCTATATAATGAGAAATGGGCAGTTTGTGTGTTACAGAAGCTAGCATTACCTATTATGCCAATACAGAAAAAAACATCTGCCCAAATCACAAGAAACAACATATAGTCAATCTATAGATTATCACACAACCATTAAAATGTTACTGAAAAAAAGTTATTATTTGGATAATGCTCATGTTATAATATAGAATTTTAAAGCAAAAAATTTAAAACGAAACTGTATGCTAGTATTTTCCAAAATTTATAAACTCATTCTCTCTGTTATATTATTTAAATAAGTACACATTAATTAACATTGCTGAATGAATGAATAAATGAATGAGAAAAATGTAAAAAATATGTTAATATTAACACAGGATCCCCCTAGGTAATGGGATTGGAGATTTTTACTTTTGGGGGGGGGGGGGGGCAGCTGGCCAATAAGCAGAAATTTTTATTTCTTTCTGCTTTTCTGTATTTTCCAAAATCAAAATAATGAGCATACTGATAATCAGAAGAGATTTATCAGTGTTTAAGTTTTCTTTTAAAAGGCCAATAAGCTACCCTCTGGCATTGAGAATTACCAAACCATACACTGGAGTGATTCAAAGACCCCAGGAAAAAATAATCGCTGGAAAGTCCTGGAAAATGAGAGCCGGTGCCTAGGTAATTTCCTTGTTCATTCACAACGAGGTAACTTAAAAAATAAGTTAATACATAACTCCATTAATGACAATCTGAAAAGAAAGAAGGTCAAATTATGTTAGTTACCATGAATACACAATCATGGCCACATCGAGATCTGGTGATATCTGAAATCAGTCCTTAAAGGAAAGCCTTTCCTTTTAGTTGAAATTAGGATTACATGATATGATACTTGTGAGATGTTCAGGACGATGCCAAACACACGGTTAGGGCCCAAAGGTTAAATGCAACCAGGATTATTTTTATTGGTTAAAACATACTGAGAATTAATTCCTTATTACACTGCCAAAATTGAAGGTGAGGCACTGACTTTCAAAGCGCTGTTCTTACTAGTTTCAAAGGAAACTGAAAAAAATCTACAACTACCCTCCCATAAAGCCCACCTGCCCACAACCTGTCTTGATCTCCCCCTTCACTCTGCAGGTCTCCTGCTGCTTCTATTCAGTGAACACCACAAGACAATTAGGGTAAAGGTATTATAGCACACAGAAATTCTAAGGAGAGGACCAGAGAAGCCCATTTAAATTTGCAGATTCAGGAAGAAGAGAGGGAAAAAAACCACATACAATAGGAAATGTTATTAAAGGCTCGAGCAGGATCCTCTTTATAAATCCGTTTACAAAAAAACTATCAATTTCAATTCGGGTGTTCCTTTAAGGAGTATTTGCAATTGAAAACTAACAAGTGAAAATTTTCTGAATAACAATAATATTTATTAAGGACTTATTGTGTCTTAGCACCTATGTTAAGCTCTCTATCTGGATGAGTCAGGGTTCATAGTCACAAACTACAGAAATTAACTTTAACCTAAATAAGCATGAGCTAAATTGTAGAAAAGATACTGGGAGGCTCACGCAACCACCAGGAAGACAGGAAAATCAGGCTCAGAGGTTGGGAAAGAACCAAAGGGACCAAAGATTCTAACAGCAGCCAGGAACACAATGAAATCACATCACAGAAAACATCCGTCTGGTGAGGACACCACTGTTATTCCTAGAAAGCTGACACTGCTTCAACCTCTGATGGACCACCTAGGCCATTACCAAGAGTAGCACCTTTGCATTACTGACTCGAGATTCAAAATAACGGGCAGCTGATACACTGGTAAAATGAAGATTTACTTCACAGAAATCAATGTTATTCTCACCTGTCATTATAAGACAAAAATAGTCAACATCTCAACACAAAGGAGATGAGACCTTTTTGCAAGATCCTAACTACATAATGTGATACTCAAAGCCACAATAATCAAGGAGGCTTACAATGTTTAATTGCCTATAAGATTAAAAGAACATGTCAATCAGCAGTCAATAGGTGGCAGTTCCCTTCTTACATAAAATACAATTCCTTAATGGTGGAAGTAATTCACTAGGCTTTAGGATGTGATTATATAAAACAAAAAGAATATGTTATCATATTAGCAAATGAAAACATGTTATAACTGAAAGCAATCCAAAGCTAGCCAAGTTCAATAAAAAACCCCTTATCTCCATTTTAGAATGCATGTCAGTAGCTCAGAGAAGATTAATTTTTGTATTCATATTTCAGTTTTCTTTCCTGGCAAAAAATAAAACTATGAGTTTTTGAAATACAATTTTCTTGCTTAATCAAATGTTGGGAGTCTCAGGTCAATCTGAATGAAATAATTATTAAATCGTGGAGATTCCAAAAACTGAAAGGTAGTGGTCCTAGAAAAATTTTATCTGTTTATATGCAAATACTCTTTTAAGACAGGCCTTCTCTCTCTCTCTCTCTCTCTCTCTCTCTCTCTCTGCTCCACCATCCATGCCACGTGAGACCCTTGGGTCACTGTTGCCAACACCAAGGAAGGCCTTCACCAGATGTGTTCCCTGGACTTTGGACTTCCCAGCCTTGAAAATGTAAGTGATAAATTTTGTTTTCTTTATAAACTACTCAGTTCCTCGTATTTTGTTATAAGCAACAGAAACGGACTAATACAAGAGAAACATTCCTTCATTCCTCTTTAAAGATAACTGAAAAGGCAACATAAAGATTAGTCATTCACACAGTAGGTGTTCTGTAATTACCTGTTAATTGTTTTCATTAATTTTAATCCATAAGAAGAGGAAAGTATGTAACTAATAATCCTCCTAAGGTAACTGTATGCAAGGGAAACAATTCCTTCCCTACAGCGTGATTACAAAAGGTAGCTCTGATAAACTGCAGCAAAAATATTATCCACATATTAAACTTAATTCACCAAACCAAATTTACTCTCTCAATCAGACATAAATCTATTGTCTGTGCAGTAAAATTAAGATCTCACTCAATATCTTATCATATGAATTGTTTCAGAAACAAAAGATCTGCATTATCCATTTTAAATAAATGTTCAAACTAACAAACTATTGCCCAAAGAGACACAACAAAATGAATCATTAAGAAAATATCTGCAGATTACATAGTTTCTATAAATTGCACCTTAGAATATCCCACATGTAGTTTTAATCCAATCTTCTAATTTTATTAATATGCATTTTACATTTTTAAAATGCTGAGCCACACGTAAAAATCTCCCAATATCCTCATCAAGTTAGCAGAGGAGAATGCTTGGGGAGGAGATTAAACCTAATCTGGCTGGGTTCAAATCCTATCTCGGTCAATTATCAGCTCCACAACCTTGGCGAGTTTTTTAACCTTATCTTGCCTGTTTCCCTGCTTGTAAAATAACAATGCTGCACAAACAATGACAGGATATGGCAACTGACTGAATATGATAGACATGAGAGACATTAAAGATGACCTGGAACTATCTCAGCTGAGTAAGAAGGCAGATAGATGAGGAATAGGAAGTTTGGAGACACCAAGGCATGACAGGTTCATTCTGGGCCAGGAGAGCCACAGACACATAAACAGATGGCCCACAGACAAGCAGGAATGTGGGCTCAGACATAAAGAAAGAGATTTGTGGGATAAGCCACACAGAGATTACACTGGAAATCACAGGCATGGCTACTATCAAAATTTACTTTCCAAAATATTTTATAAAATCTCATTTTATTTCAAAATCTAAATATGAATAAAGTAGGAAGGTAAGCAAATATATTTCAATCATTATAAACCTTTCAAATTAAAATATGAACTCTCCTAACATATGATTGATAGTACACTGATTATTATACATCTCTGATCTGTCTATGACTTTGAATCATGACAGTAGTGACCCATCTGGAATTAGATGTCACTGATGGTGATGATGATAGCAATAAAATCTCATATAGCATTTACTTCATGTTAGGCATATTACCATTCTGTGTAATTTTCTCTGACTATAACCTCATAATTCAAAGGTGGAGGCCCTATTTTCAGGAAAATCAAGAAAACGTGTGTAATCAAACTTTAATTTTACCACCAAATTGGTGGTAAAATAATAATAATAATTAATTAATAGAATGTAAAAAAAATTTTTTTTTTCCTTTTTGTCTTTTTTCGTGTCCGGCAACGGATCGCAACCCTCAGTGTCGCGCCCGTACCGGACCAGGACTGGCAACGGGATCGCAACCCTCGGTGCTGTGCCTGCACCTCCCTCAGCCAGTGAGCGGGAACCGGTCTGTATGTGGGATCCGAACCCTCAGCGGGAGCGCCGCCGCGCTCCCAAGCGGCGCACTGTAGCAGTGCACCACCGGGCCGGCCCTAGAATTTAAAAATTTTTAACCTCAAGTCTACTTGGTAAATCTCAAATTGTGCTCTTGGTTCTTGTTGATCTTATAGTAACAAGAATGTAAACACTGAAGTTTTGCCAGACTCTTCTTGCTTTGCTCTCTCCAGGCAATCTCAGTGACGTGTACACTTCGTTTTATATTTACTACCAACTCATTTCACTTTTAACCAATTAGAATAGGTACCATCTCTTCTTCCAATGCTACAAATTTCCCCTCAGATCAAAACTATTCAACAACAGAAACCAAAAGAGACTTTCCTTCTACCAAAAGTACACAGTAAGGAAATATTTCTCATTCATTTGCCAAATGAGGTGCTTGAAGTAGTTCCCTAAATTTCTGTTTGGCTCTAAGCAGGATCACAGAGAGGTCCTCCATCAGCCACTCCACCTAAAGGCACATCACAGGTGAAAACACACACACACACACACACACAATCATTCCCAACCCTTTATCCAGTTTGAATTTCTCGAAACCACTCCTCGAGAACCAAAATTGGCTTTAGGAAAATTCATTTTCACTATTTAATTTTAATTTTCTTTTATTTAAACTTGCTTTACTATCTGTTTCTTCTCCCTCACCCCAGCCCCCACATATGTATGCCACATTGCTAATTTCTCCAGAGCAAAAACCATCTTAAAGACATGGAATACAATCCCCAAACACAAGGCAATAGCTAAATAAATACTTATAAAACAAACCCATGACAAAGAAGCCAATTAGTTCAGCAAGTCCATAGCTCCATGAAAATCTGCAAGATAAATCCTCCCTAAGTGGGGTGGGGCTGAGGGGAGTAATTGTCCAGCTTCCAGAATTCCCTTTAAAAGGACCCGGAGACCCACAATACTAGTGCTTCGCTGCATTTAAGAAAATAATGGGGGAAATGAAGATAAAAGACCAATGTGAACTTTACATTTCTTCGCTCTCCATTACCCAATCCCCAAACCACAGGAATCTAAAATAAAAATGATCCTTTCTCATGAAAAGGTTGGAATACTAACCTTTACCAAGTCTATTACCACAGTTCACTGAAGAATTTTCATCCAGGTTTAGGTCTAATTTTACTGGGTTTTTGCTCACCGTAAAAACCAATTTTGATCCTTTTTAAAAATAAAACCAATATTCATTCTTAAAAATATAAGTTTTGCTCTCAATTTCTACATTTAGCACCTGAAAGTTACAAATTAACTTCTTTCTAGAATGTAAGTTCTATGAAGAGGAAGGGCTTGCCTGTCTTCCACAGCTGTATCCACAGTGCCTAATACATGGTCAACATAGTAAATATTTGTTCGAGTAGAGAATAAATATACACTTCAACTGACATAACACAGAAAGGATCTGGTGTATCAGCATCTGGGAGAACTTTACAAGGGAGATAAAAGAACACCATTTGCCAGCTGAAGTGCCTCAGTGCTTACTCTTAAAAGAACACGAAAAATTGGAACACTGAAATATGGTGCCTGCCTCTATCTTGCATTCCCAAACTTTGCTACAGCTGCCTGGACAAGGCCAGTCAGCAGATGCTCTGTTCTTTATTTCTGATGGGAAACAACCACTCTCCAATGCTGCAGGCAAAGACTTGTACATGCAAATCCTTCTACTGTCCAGATCCGCACTAACATAGCAGCTACTTGCCACGTGGGTCTACTGAGCACCTGAAATAGGACTAGCATGAAATGAGATCTGCTGGAGGAGTAAAATACAAACCAGATTGGTGAAGATTACAACAAGAAAATAACATAAAATATCCCACTGATAATTTTTTATTTTAATTACATGTTGAAATGATGTTTTCAATAAACTGGGGTAAATAAAATGTATTCATACAGTTAATTTCACCCATTCCTTTTTGCTTTTCTTAATTTGACTCTAAGAAAGTTTAAATATATATATATACTTTTTATATTTTATATTTTATATCTATATAGATTTCTACTAGATGGTGTAATCCAGACTGATGATAACAGAGTCTACATGCCATCGGAAAGAATGTTCACTGGAAAACAGCAGGAACTGAGTCCTAATTTCTCAATCTATAAATAGAAAAATTGGTTAGATTTTCTACCATGTAACAATGTACAATCCCCCTTAAAGACTCACAACAGCACTGGGAGACAAATACTATTAATTTTGATCTATAAATAAGGAAAGGAAAGCACAGAAAGGAGAAGGCACTTACACAGTTACAGAGCTGGTAAATGCGCAAAACGCTGAAGCAAAGTCAGCTTGACTTCAAAATACACGCTCTTCCCCTGGCTCTCCTCCAGTCATGCGGACAGAACTCTCCCTCAGTCTGAAGAGCCTTACGGAAGGATGCCATCTATCTCGCCTGTCTCACTCTGCAGTGGCTTCTCTACACCCTGCAACCACATTTCTCTCAGCCACTAACCACAGCTGAGAGAACTGGGTGAAATGATGACTAAAAACTCTGAAAAATTACAATGGAGTGACATCCCATGTGCTGCTATCTCACTTGAAAGAATAAAGATTTCCTAATTGGACTTTTTTACTTTTGCAATTCAAAGATCTCCCCTGTGTCTGTTCCTGTTAATACAAGGGTACTCCAAAAATCTGGGGAAAGATTCAAGTTATCATTTAATTTTATTTTTCCACTAACTTTTTGAAGCGACCTCATATAACCCAAAACAAAGAAATTTAGCTAGTGGAAAACCACTACCTATGAATTCACTGATTTGGGCAAGTATATTACGCCCATTATAAATTAGCTTACTTAGTCTCTTGGCAGCCTCCAGAGCTTCGTTGGCAGTGTCTGCTACAAAGAATCTTTGAACTTTCACTCCATTGTCAGACATCAGTTTCTTGCTCTGGTATTCCTGCAGGTTCAGCCATCTTCTGGAGGCTAATTGAACTGCCTAGAGAAATTGAGGGAGAAAGGTAAGAACACTTATTAATAACAAGAAAAATAATAGTCGACCTATATGGCCAGTCTCATAGACACCATCAACTGGCAATCAGCAATACAGAGTTTAGAGAAGCAAAAGGAAAAAAGAAAAAAATCTATGTAAATTCTTCATTCTTCATTTTTTTCTTTTTAGTCAAAAACATTAGGGCTGGCCAGTTAGCTCAGCTGATCAGAGTGTGGCCTTTTAACACCAAGATCAAGGGTTCGATTCCCCATACTGGCCAGATACCAAAAAAAAACTTTAGAAAAGGGCTGGTCTATTAGCTCAGTTGGTTAGAGCATGACCTTGTAACACCAATGTCAAGGGTTCAGTTCCCCATACTGGCCAGCCACCAGATATATTTTAAAAAAATAATGTTAAGGACAACTACACACACACATAAATGAATACAGCTTTAAAGAAAAATAGTGAACAATGAATAAGTTCTGGAGACTAGTTAACAGTAATATAACAATTTCAATTTCCTGGTTTTGTTGTTGTACTACAACTATAAGAGGTGTCAACATTAGGGGAAGCTGGATGAAGGGTACATAGGATTGTTACATTATTTTTGTAACTCTTGTGAGTCCATAAGTATTTTAAAATAAAGTTATTTTCTAAAATGTTAAGGACTCTATTAGGCAGCATATGCATCCCCCAGCCTTTACCCCAAATAAATAAAGAGCATAGCACTATCATTAATCATTGTAAAGTATTTCAGGAAATTTTTTTTAACTCTCTGAAGTCACTGGGCCACAGATCAATCACTTCTTTACCATAGATTTTAATGGAGTCTAGGTACAGTCATTATGAGATTATTTTTTTCATGCATCAAGTCTGAGTGTAGTAACCTGAAAGATACACTTAATTAAACTAGTTCCTAAACTGCAACTTGTAAGTATTAAAGTATCCTTGCTTAAATTTCAAGTGGTTTTTCAATATGCACTATCAATTAGTTTCTACCTGTTGAAAGGAAATAGTCAAAGGGCAGAATGACATGTACAAATAAATTCTTTCCTTTCATTTTATCCAATAATATTAAAAGCATTTTCTATCAAATCCATAAGCTCCATTTAAAGGGGGAGGGGGTGGGGAGTAAATACACTTAGTTTGAACTCCTTTCATCTATGAATCATAATGCAAAGGAAACAATACTTTCAAGAGGTAGAATGACAATACCACCAATGCACAAACTAACCAGAAAGTCAGTCACACAACTGGATCACAAGACAGGTGATGTGGAAGATCACCTGATACAACTCCTAGAGGCTTGTCAATGGGTTTGGTGGATGTCCAAAACAGTGTCACACAGACCATAAAACTGAGGTCTACAGAGCTTTACCACATGGAGCCATTAGCTTTTAGGACCTCTAATGTGTCCTTAACATGGCATTTTCTTTTGGAATCTCCAAACTATGATGCACTCACAGAGTTCTTCTGGACAAGGGAGATTGCAAAGAGGCTCTAGAACCCCATAACTAGACTGGATTCTACTCAAGGGCAGAGTGTGTCATAAACTTCTTTGTATCTTTATGAAGTATGTGATAGTGCTTGGCAAATGAAGACACCCCAAAAATTTCAGTTAGAAGGCCAAATGAATAAACCCTAAGTTTCATCTTCTTACACAATTTTTCATTCCCAGAAACTGACCACTTCTAAAAATAGAAAAGCACAAGTTAGTCCCTAAGACCTAAAATAAACATAGTATCATTCATACATACTCATAAAAAACTCAAATTTTGACAAGATCAAGCCTAAAGAAAGCTCTCTATCCCATCCTTATAAATCCTGGTAATGTTGTTTTTAATATTGAAGTTGCCCGTACTTCTTCTTCAAAAATAAATAATACTTGGGTAAAAATACATTGCCAGATAAGCAATACTTGTCATTTACTGTATATTACTCATTAATCTTCTCCTGATTTTTTAAGTCTTAATGAAACATTAGTAATTTGAAAAACACAATATTTCATAAATGGACATAAGTTGTAGACAATAATCCTTACAGTGTGCCACATAACATACCAAGAAAAATACAAGTTTAAGGTATTTAGTAAAAACCCCCTAATCAAACGTTAGCTATGTGCCATTATCCAGGACCACTTTTAAAGGGCAAATGGGAAGGATCAATACATTATGTCTTTGTTGATGTACCATTTTAAAACCATTAACCAAAGAAGAAAAAATAGTTTGAAAAGAGCATCTGAGGGAGGCTAAAATCAGCCACAGTGTGGTTATGGTCAATTCCTTTTCATCAGAACACTCGTCGTATTAATTTTAGATATGTTAATGTAATCTGCTGCAAACTAATTGAAATTGATCCAGAGACCAGCTTCATAGACATATAATACATATTGACTGTTTCTACATTGACTCAAATGAAAACAAGCTTAAAGTCTGTTTCTCTTAAATTGAAAAGCAAGACAGTGAACGTATTTCCAAAACCACTGCTGATACCCAATCCATCAGTCCACAAAGTGATCCTCTTACAGAATAATCACCTATTTTTGTCAATCCCAAACTTAAAAGAGTAGGGTCCCTGAATGAATCTGAAACTTCATTAAGTCAACTCTACTTATTAAGAATTTGTGATATGTCTAGAGAACAACTACTTAAGTTTACTTTTGCATTTCTAGGGAGAAAAACAAAGGTAAGGAGAAATCTGCTAAGCAAATGGGTAGTGTAAAATATGCTGAAAATGTAATATAAATGTTTATTTTTTTCTTTTTTTGGCAGCTGGCCAGTATGGGGATCTGAGCCCTTGACCTTGGTGGTGTAACACCTTGCTCTATCTAACCAACTGAGCTAACCAGCCAGCCCTGAAAATGTAATACAAACTAGGGAATAATAACAACAGTTTCATCTACTATTCATTGAGCATTTACCATGTACTACACATTATACGTATTAAATACTCATATTATCTAATGGTTAAAGCAATCATGAAAAATCAAGTATTATTATCTTTCTCTGTCACTGCCATTAGTACAAATCAACAAATATTCCTAGTCGCCCTCCTTCTGAGCACTTCCTTGCCTTAGCTGAAATTAGAGAAGGCCATGTCTGCAGAAGATATAGGGAAAAACCAAAGTGTTTTTTCTTCTCTTACCCTGTCAACACGGAACACTTCACCTCTGGTCACCAAAATGGAGGGGGGTGGTTGTTTCTCCACACAGCAACCAACAATTCTCCAGCAGACACCAACTGAGTGCTGTACAACTCAATTCAAATCTGACACTACCTACTACCTGGAGTTAGTGTCAGATCCCACAGGTCGAGGGCTCAGTCCCACAAGACTGTTCCCACTTCGGATAACAGTCACAAGCCCCAGGTTGTTTAACCTGTGCTTCTGATCAACTGGCTATAAATAGAGGGTTCTCAAGACCCCTCCTCAGGTTTGATTAATTTACTAGGATGGCTTCCAGAGCTCAAGGAAACACTTAGTTACATTTACCAGTTCATTACAAAAGATGTAGATGAACAGCCAGAGGAAGAGATGCAGAGGGCACCGTATGTGAGAAGGGGCATGAAGCTTCCATGCCACCCCGGGCACACCCACCAGGTACCTCCATGTATTCAGTAACCTGGAACCTCTCTGAACCCTGTCCTTTTGAGTTTTTATGGAAGTTTCATTATGTAAGCATGACTGATTACATCACTGGCCATTGGTGATTAACTCAACCTTCAGCCCCTCTCCTCTCCCTAGAGCCTGGGAGAGTGGGGCTAAAAGTCCCAACCCTCTAATCATGCCTTGGTCTTTCTGGTGACCAGCACCCATCCTGAAGCTACCTAGGGGCCCCCAGCCACCAGTCATCTCATAAGCATACAAAAGACACTGTCATCCCGCTGGAGATTCCAATGGTTTTAGAAGCTGTGTGCCAGGAACCAGGGGCACAGACCAAATACATAAAAGTCCCAACCCTCTAATCATGCCTTGGTCTTTCTGGTGACCAGCACCCATCCTGAAGCTACTCTAGGGGCTCCCAGCCACCAGTCATCTCATAAGCATACAAAAGACACTGTCATCCCACTGGAGATTCCAATGGTTTTAGAAGCTGTGTGCCAGGAACCAGGGGCACAGACCAAATACATATTTCTTATTATATCACAACATCACACCATATAACTAGTTCCAGCCAATAAGTTGTGAGTACATCTGGTGTGTGACACATCCAGGCCCACACTTAGTTGCCTCCCTACCACGACACCCAAGTTCTCTTTCTCTTGACGTGTGGAATGGCAATATTCAAGATAGCCGCTAGTCTATCAGCCAGAGGCCAGAGTAAGGATGGACAGATCCCAGGGGACTCACAATGAATAGGCAGTGAAAAATAAACTTCTGTGGATTTTTAGCTTCTGAGATTCTGGGGATTAGTTGTTACTATTGCATAACCTCAGCTATCTTGACTAAAAAAACCATCTTACAAATCAGGAAAGTCAGGCTGAAGGCTATAACACTTGCCCAAGATCACAGTCTACTGTAAAACAGCAAAGCTTCTCTGATCAACAGTACTGATCAATTGTGGGTTGGTTCCCTCTATTTGTATTCTGGCCCCACATTCCCAGAAATGAGTGAGATGGTGTCCTGTCTTCAAAAGACCAAAAGTCTACCAGAAATAGTACTTTCATGAAAAGCTGGCACCACACACGTAAAATAAAATGTAACTACTCCTGGCTTTGGGAGGGAGGGAGGTGGAAATGTGAGAAGTTGTCCTAAGATACTACTAGAACAGTAGAAGTTTATTTCAACTCCTAGGAAGAGCTACCTATTAAGACCCTAGAATAATATCTTCACTGCAGAAGTCAGGAATCTTTCAAGGAATCCATGAACTCTGGGATGCAAGTAATGGAAGGGAAGTTAAAATCATCTGACCCGTGCCTTTCAATTGTGTCTGCCAGTTACTTGCCTGCTTGGCCAGTTGGATCCCTCAGATCCAACTGGCTTCTGCCTAAATTAGAGACTCTCTTCAGAGACCAGACAGTGGGAGGAAGATGCCAGATCTTGCTGTCCTCTTTCTGAGTGGGGCAGCCCCTCT
The DNA here is from genome assembly GCF_000696425.1 of Galeopterus variegatus. Taxonomy (NCBI): domain Eukaryota; kingdom Metazoa; phylum Chordata; class Mammalia; order Dermoptera; family Cynocephalidae; genus Galeopterus; species Galeopterus variegatus. The sequence continues at coordinate 62,295 of NW_007734049.1, read as the reverse complement.
GGCAGTGACCGCACCTGCTCTGAAGCTCCAGGTCCCTGCAGTCAGCCCTTCCTTCCCTAATCCCAACTCCCACTATCTCCCCCACCATGACTCCTGCGCCTATCGGCTGGCCCTGGACCCTGATAATGCCACCTCCTTCCTCTCCCAGGACTCAGAAGATTCCACCTGTGTCAATCCTTGTGCTGACTCCCCAGCCTGTCTGTCTTTCAATCAGTCTAACAACCTCTATAGCTGACTTTCTTCCCCTGGTTAAATTCTTTAAATGATCTCATGGAATCTCCATCTTCCTGACAGGACCCTGATTGGCACAGTGCTCCACAGTCTGAAGGTGGAGGGAACGGCAGCGATCCACTTAGAATGGGGACGTTGGTATCTTATGATGGAAAAGATTTCCAGTCAGTTGCATCTTTCATACATTGGGGTTCCAAGGTATAAAAGGACCATTGGGGTCCAACCTCCTCATTTTACAGTCAGGAAGCCTGAGGCCTAAAGAGGTGGGAGTGACTTTCCTAGGAATTATAGTGAGCAAGTGGTAGAATAAAAACTGAGCTAAATTCCTATTTTCTTTCCTTCCTTCATATGGATTTTGGCAAAGTGACCATCTCAGGAACAGCATCATGTCCTCAAGCTAGATGGAATAGTTGAGCACCTGGATGTCATTCCCTTTGGACTTGCACAATGTCCTAGCCCTGGCTCCCTTCCCTTCCATGTTTCTTTGATAGAGCAAGTATTTCTAAGCTCAGAGGGGATGGGGAAAATACAACTTAAAAGAAAAGCAGCACATAAAGATTTAAGGGCCCATGGGAACAAGGGAGCAGAGGCAGAAGAAAAAGAATAAAAAATGAGGGGAAGGATAAAGAGAACCAAGAAATAACGAGACAATGACTAAGCAGGCAAAAACACACAAGAAAACTCAAAGTGCAAAATTAGACAGCTACAAGGAAAAAAATGACACGACTGAGAAATCATCCTTCGCCCCATGGTTTTAAAATTAGAGGTGTAGAGACTACTGAAATAGCACCATCGGGGGGAATCGATAGAGAGTATAGGAAGAAATTCACTGAGCTGGGCGCCCCCCAAAGGGAGAATCTGTGAGCCACATCTGCCCACCAGCTCTGTACCTGCTCCGTCTTTCTTCAGCCATGCTTTGCACAGTAGCACTGCCTCACTCAGGAAGGCAACGTGAAGGAGTATTAGAAAGAGCCCAAGACTTATGAGTAACCAGGAAAAAAGAATTCAAACAGGAGAAGCCATTCTGCCAAAAGCAATGAAGACACCATTGGATGGTGAAAACCATGGAAGTTTGATACTGTCATTGTGTGAATGTATGGTGAAGTATAAACTACACAGGTGCAACTACGTCCTAAAACAATTTGACAGCATTTATGAAAACTAAAACACCCACCTCTTTTGAGCTGGCAAGTCAACTTCCTGGGTACCTATCCTTATAAAATATGCAGCAAAGATGCATGCAAGCTTTTGTGTAGTGCTATACAAAATAAAGGGTAAAGTTGGAAATGATCCAAATACTCATCAAATAGGAGACTGGTTAAATAGAACATAATATATGCAAACTATATGAAGCATTTAAAAATCTATCACAACACAGTATTACGCAGTATCCATGTGTTACCCTACATTTCTCAGTTCTCTTACAGCTAGCATGTAAAAACTTTTAAGAGACTACGTGCAACCCTCCATAGCCCTTTTTATTGGTTGCAATGACCTGGAAGACACATGTGGAGATGGTGGAGTCACAGGGTAGAAGTAGCCTGGATTACTGAGTCACTACATGGAGGACAGCTGCCCTGGAGTCCCCTGACCCACACTTGCATGAGTGAGAAATAAAATTTCCAAGTGTTAATCACTGAGATCTTAATGACTCATTATAGCAGCAATGACTAGTCTAGCCTGTCAAATCTGAACATCCTAACATTGATTATTCTCCAAAACCCATTACCAAAAGAAACCAGCAAGTTGCAAAACAATATACAGTCATCTTCTGGTATCTGTCCTGGAATTGGTTCCAGGACCCCACCTTGGATACCAAAATCCAAGGATGCTCAAGCCCCTGATATAAAATGGCTTAGTATTTGCATATAACCTATGCATATCCTCCCATATACAGTTTTTTTTTTTTTTTTTTTTTTTGGTGGCTGTCCAGTACCATTGACCTTGGTGTTATCAACACCATGGTCTAACCTAGTGAGCTAACAGGCCAGCCTGTCCATACACTTTAAATAATCTCCAGATTACCTATAATGCCTAATACAACATCTAAACATCACTTTATTCATGTGGATTCAACATAGGACTTGGTGCATGGCAAATTCAAGTTTTACTTTTTGTAACTTCGTGGAATTTTTTTTACCGAATATTTTCAATCCATGGTTGGTGGAATCCACAGATGAAGAACCCACAGATATGGAGGGCTGACTATATACAGTAGAATAACATTTTTATTTTATACACACATGTCCACACACGAAGCAACATTCTGTATCTTCTTTTTTTTTTTCCTTTTTGTCTTTTTTACTGACCGGTAACGGGATCGCAACCCTTGGTGTCGCGCCCGCACCGCACTCAGCCAGTGAGCGGGAACCGGTCTCCACATGGGATCCGAACCCTCGGCGGGAGCGCCGCCGCACTCCCAAGCGGCACACTCTCCAGTGCGCCACCAGGCCGGCCCAACATTCTGTATCTTCTAAGGATAGATAGATACATGTATAAGTAAATGCACAGGAAAAGGTCCATATGATATTCACCAGGTTAATGCCAGTAAACTTGGGGAGGGAGGACAGGGAAGGTGGTGTTCAAAAAATCTTCAACCTAATCTATAATTTTAAAAAATTTTTTTAAAGAATAAGTTCATTTATTATTTGTGCCATGAAAACCAATCTACTTAAGAACAACATTGAGAGGAAGTAATCAAACCTAGGCTTTAACCCAACTATATAGCCTTAAGTCTCTATTAACCTGTCTGGAAAATGAAGGGCTTGCACCCTTACTTAAATATAGCAGGTTCTTCAGATGCGGTATGAAATCGAGGTGGGGAACATAAGCTGTGTGTTGTTACATAGAGCTACTACCTCTAATATTAACTCCTGCTGTTAGATATGAAGAGGCTCTTAAACCTCATTTCAAGCTCTTAACAGCAATGACGACAGTGGAATACAAACAAGGAATTAGCTGTAAACTCAGAGGAAAATATATTTCCCTCTCATTATGGGCATGGCAATGAAGGCAGATGCTCAGTGGGCTGTGGCAAGCCAAAAGTTGGTATGCATTTGTTATATTTTAGTTTTTGCCAGTGTTGCTCTGTATGCAAATTAGCACCCATAAATCAACCTTAGTCACGTTACCTAGGAAATACTAGGCTTCAAATAAACATGTGGGTGCAAATGAAAAGACAGATATAACTCATTGTTTCTCAATATGGGTATCATAAAAAAAAAGGCCTACTCACTTAAAACAGGCTCTGATGAAGACCACTTTAACTGTGCCATCCTGTAAAAGGGAATAAGTGAAATCCTGTTCATAAGAGGAAAAAATTATAATAATACTTTCCTGTTTAGGCCTAATGTGGTGATGCCACCATGTCAACTTCCCTTCAGCATGAAAAAACGCTAAAGAAATAGATAAGAAAAGAAACAAGGGTGATTAAAAGCCTGATCCTATGGAAAGAAACAATAATAATAACAATGTCGGATGTAGAAGAAAGAGTAGGAACCTGTTACGTTTTACTCTGTGTTCAGGCTANGCTGTCCAGTACCATTGACCTTGGTGTTATCAACACCATGGTCTAACCTAGTGAGCTAACAGGCCAGCCTGTCCATACACTTTAAATAATCTCCAGATTACCTATAATGCCTAATACAACGTCTAAACATCACTTTATTCATGTGGATTCAACATAGGACTTGGTGCATAGCAAATTCAAGTTTTACTTTTTGAAACTTCGTGGAATTTTTTTTCCCGAATATTTTCAATCCATGGTTGGTGGAATCCACAGATGAAGAACCCACAGATATGGAGGGCTGACTATATACAGAAGAATAACATTTTTATTTTATACACACATGTCCACACACGAAGCAACATTCTGTATCTTCTAAGGATAGATAGATACATGCATAAGTAAATACACAGGAAAAGGTCCATATGATATTCACCAGGTTAATGCCAGTAAACTTGGGGAGGGAGGACAGGGAAGGTGGTGTTCAAAAAATCTTCAACCTAATCCATAATTTAAAAAAATTTTTTTTAAAGAATAAGTTCATTTATTATTTGTGCCACGAAAACCAATCTACTTAAGAACAACATTGAGAGGAAGTAATCAAACCTAGGCTTTAACCCAACTATATAGCCTTAAGTCTCTATTAACCTGTCTGGAAAATGAAGGGCTTGCACCCTTACTTAAATATAGCAGATTCTTCAGATGCGGTATGAAATCGAGGTGGGGAACATAAGCTGTGTGTTGTTACATAGAGCTACTACCTCTAATATAAACTCCTGCTGTTAGATATGAAGAGGCTCTTAAACCTCATTTCAAGCTCTTAACAGCAATGACGACAGTGGAATACAAACAAGGAATTAGCTGTAAACTCAGAGGAAAATATATTTCCCTCTCATTATGGGCATGGCAATGAAGGCAGATGCTCAGTGGGCTGTGGCAAGCCAAAAGTTGGTATGCATTTGTTATATTTTAGTTTTTGCCAGTGTTGCTCTGTATGCAAATTAGCACCCATAAATCTACCTTAGTCACGTTACCTAGGAAATACTAGGCTTCAAATAAACATGTGGGTGCAAATGAAAAGACAGATATAACTCAATGTTTCTCAATATGGGTATCATAAAAAAAAAGGCCTACTCACTTAAAACAGGCTCTGATGAAGTCCACTTTAACTGTGCCATCCTGTAAAAGGGAATAAGTGAAATCCTGTTCGTAAGAGGAAAAAATTATAATAATACTTTCCTGTTTAGGCCTAATGTGGTGATGCCACCATGTCAACTTCCCTTCAGCATGAAAAAACGCTAAAGAAATAGATAAGAAATGAAACAAGGGTTATTAAAAGCCTGATCCTATGGAAAGAAACAATAATAATTACAATGTCGGATGTAGAAGAAAGAGTAGGAACCTGTTACGTTTTACTCTGTGTTCAGGCTACAGTGCGAGGTCTTTATTAGGAGTAATATAACATCCCGTTTATCTAGAACTGCAATGCTCCTGACTGCTGTCCATTTAGGTTATCCCTTTTTTGCACTGTAAGGAAATAAATTACCCAATTAATTAGCCCCCTGTGGCTGAGTTCTTAAACTCTATGAGAGGTACAGAGGGATCCTACTTACCCTATGTATGCAAGAAACAGAAACTGAAATGAGTTTCCTCATTTATAAAATGGGAGATACTAAGAGGCCCATCCTCATGGGTTGTTGTGAGGATTAAATGAGGTAATATACACAAATCAACTGGAACAGTGCCCATGATAAATACTCAAAAAATGTTAGCAATTATTGTTAAGTGCAGAAATATAAAGGGGGGGAATGTACAAGTAGACACTCGGCAATCACTATAAGAAAAATAGTAGGTGATCGCATAAATGATTAAAAAAAAAAGTGCCCACTGTGCCCACAGTGCCCTGCTGTTCATTTTAAATGCATTTGGGGAGGTATCTTTAAACTCTGATCATGTAATCTCTATACCTGAATCATTCGACAATCACAGAAAGAAAAAGAACAGTAATTTACAGTAGGAAGAACCAGAACAATCTCCTGTTCAGTAAGCATCTTAAAATGTGCTACTCGTACTAAGTAAATTTGCTTCTCATCTCATTTGAGCTGGGATATCCAGCTGGGATATCACAGATGAGGACGTCTCAAAGTGAGAGAGGTTAAGTAACTTATCTAAGGTCACTCAGCTCATTAAGTGAAAGTCAAGATTTGAAACCAAGTCCCATTGCCTAAAAAACTCATGAGCTTTCCATTATTACAGCTGACTATTTTTTTTAAGTCAGTCCGTGAATCCTGTGTCAATAATAAAGACTTAGAAGCACCACAGACAAAAAGTATACTGCCACTCCTGACTTAAAAATACTGTTTTCCATTTTAAAGTATGGAAAACAAAGCAGCTTACAAATTGGGAATAAGGCTAGAGAATAAAAGTACTTGAAAGTTTCCCGATCAAGAGAAACAATACTTGAGCTCTTCTTTACAAAAAATCAGACTAGGGTCAGACCAGGATTTTTGCTCAATTTACAGTGCATCTCTGATAACACCACACCTCTCTGTCTGAAACCCCAGCAGGAAGATGGGCAGCATCTATTTTTAAAAATGATAAAATATGCCACATTTTCTTTATCCATCCACCTGTGGCTTGACAATTAGGTTGATTACCTATCTTAGCTACTATGAACAGTGCTGCGATAAGCACAGGTATGCAGATGTCTCTTCCACATACTGATTTTGTTTCCTATATATTTCAAATTAGCAATAAGAGAGGATGTTGATAGTTCTGCCAATTACACCTATTGTAACATGACACTGTACCCCATACATATGTACAATTATCACATCAATAAATTTAATTTATTTTTTAAATTATAAAATAATCTGTCCTACATGAAAAGAATTGAAAGTTGAGCTTTCAGACTACCCAGAAACTGAATCATAGCAGGTTCCTATTAAAGAATTCATTCTTCTTCAGGCAAGGAAGAAAAAGACTTATATTGTTAAATCAAATTAAATACTAGCAAACACTACTCAGTGTCATGAAGTTCCAGAAACTGTGCTACACACTTGATGAGCATAACCTTGCAATTCTCTCAACAAAGAGCATATTGAGGCTCAGAGAAGATAGTGCCTGTTCAGGGTGACATCTGGTACGGGCAGAGCCATGTTTCAAATCTGAATATATCCGTCTGCAGAGCCTGTGCCCTTCAGTGAGACAGTGATGGTGAATCCCCTCACAGTGCACAAAAGTGGTCCCTGAGCTGTGAAAAAAACTGGGGCAGGAGGAGAAACAGGAGGTTCTGGATTATGAATTGCACTGCAGGCAGGTACAGAGCTGTACTGAATATGAGGTTCGGGCGGGAAATGGGAAGCTCTGAATGAAGAGAGGTTGCTGGAAGGGTTTCACTAAGTCAAAAGAATTAAGATTCTCCAAGATACTGTCTCATTCTTTTTATCCTAGGTTCAGCAGAAAAGCAGCTCTCTTTTTTAAGGAGCAAATGTAAAACTCTTTGTAGTAGGGACAAATGCCCAAAGGAAAGTTCACTCCATAACTCAGTACTCCTGCTCTGCCAGCAGCAAGAAAGAAAGGGAGTGAAAAAACACAACTTTGACAAAATTAGCATATTAGCACAACAGCAGAAACAAATGTATAAAAGGCTCTAAAAATACTGAGCAGCCTGGTTTCAAAATGCCTGCCCATCCTCTACCAGAGAAGAGGTCAGCTCAGTCATACTACAGGAGAAAATCACCTTAATTTTACATTGGGAACAGAAGTGGGCAAGACTTATTTATAGATAAAGAAAACAAATGAAGGTAGTATAAACAGGTACCAGCATTTAACTCCTACCAAGGAAACTGGCAGGACCTATACTTTGTTCATTCACTTAACAATTTTCCACTGTGCATCTATAATGTGGTGGCCACTGTGTTTGACATCTGAGATCTATTGGTAAACAGCACAGACAAGTTCTCTGCCGTTGCAAAGCTTTTGTCCCAGGAGGGAAACAGGGAAGAAAGACGTGAACACACAATGAACAGTGTCATCACAGAGAGTGGAAGTGCTACAGAGGAAATAAAACACACAGGATGAATTATGCAGGCCAANACTCTGCCTTCTGGTTAGAGAATGAAACCAGTTAGGAGACAGCTGTGTTAAACCAGACCAGAGATAGCAAACTTTTTCTATAAGGAGAAATACAGGAATTTTTGGCTTTGAGGAACAGATGATCTCTGCTACAACTATTCAACTCTGCCTTTGAAGTGCAAAGTAGCCTTAGATTCTTTATAAACAAATGGGCACAGTTGTGTTCCAATAAAGCTTTATTTACAAAAACAGGATGAGGCTAAGAGGCTGGTGTGCTGATTCCTCAACTAGACTATAAAGGGCAGTGGAGGTGGAGACAGAAATGAAGGGCTTCTGGATACAGTTTGGTGATTGTAGTGCTCTGGCTCTTTCAGAATCCTACCGACGCCACCAGTTGCCACACTCTTAATCCTGTTCGTGATGCCAATTGTGGAGTTCTTTTACCTGCCCGTAATCCTGCCCCAACTGGGCCAACTGTCAAGCTAGGGCTGGGTCTGCAGCTCACAGACCCCTCAAGCCCATTGTCCAGACTGGGTCACAAACCCTTCACACACCAGGCTGGGTCCCCAGACCCTTCACATACCAGGCTGGGTCCCCAAATCCCTCACATGCCAGGCTGGGTCCCCAGACCCCTCACATGCCAGGCTGGGTAACCAGATCCCTCACATGCCAGGCTGGGTCCCCAGATCCCTCACATGCCAGGCTGGGTCCCCAGATCTCTCACATGCCAGGCTGGGTCCCCAGACCCCTCACTTGCCAGGCTGGGTCCCCAGACCCCTCACTTGCCAGGCTGGGTCCCCAGATCCCTCACATGCCAGGCTGGGTCACCAGACGCCTTACACGCAGGTCTATGACCTAGGTAACCAGCAAACAGGTGATTGGAAGCCACAGACTGGAAAAGCATGGCTCCACGTGAGGCAGCCGCCCAAGGCAGTAAACTCCAGCCAAGGTGGCGGCTCTGCGCAGGCGCGCTAACTCCACCCACACACAACCTATTCACAGCAAATGCTCAGCAAGATTCTGAACATCTGAGGGGCCCTGACCATTTTCCTATATTTTCCCATCAGTGATGAAGCATCATTACCAAATGTGATTAAATGTGGGTTTAAGAGGAAAAGAAATCTAGTATAAGACAGACACACACACGCTTTATTTACAATGTTAGCTCATATGGACATGGTGAACTTTATGGACTTCCTAGTCATAAAAAAAGTATTTCTTTAGAATCAATCTTAACCTCAGATGATTTTTTGCCCAAACTGGCCTTTGTATTATATTTAATTATTGACATTCCCATACATCATTCCATCACATCAGAGCTGCCAGGTCTTTTGATCTTATAACCTTCTTCCATTATTTAATATTAATCCCAGCAGGCAACAGGCAAACTACCCTGCAGTAGCCCCATCCTGCTACAGCGATGCCCATCTGAGCTTCTCTTCAAGGAGAAAACATAAGGCCTCCTTTGATTGAAGAGACACTATGTAAAAATAACAAAAAAGAAATAAAAACTAGGGATTAATAAGGTGGCATATCTGATGAAATATGATACGGTGGTTCAAATGATGAATCAGTTCTTGAAATACATCAATGCAGATGTATTTCCAAAGCAAAACACAGGGAGAAAAGCAAAAAAATGGCAGAACAAGAGAAACACATGAGAGTATTTATGCACACTTAGACAGGAAAAAAACATTAAACAATCTTACAGAGACATATACACTGATATGTCAAAACAGTCTAAAAGCTGACATGCCAAAGTTTAGGACAGTGACTATGTTAGTGGGTTAGAGAAGGGCATGGGTTTGGGATGGGCACCAAGAGACTGTGGCTTTGTCAATCTCACTGTATGTCTTTTATTTTTAAAATGATCTGAGCAAATATGAGAAAATGGCAACACTTGAAACATCTTCAAATTGGACACACAGGTGACTGCCATGTTAATCTCCCCATTCTCCCTTTTTCCTAAATAAAAATAGTTACCTACTTAATGTAATTAATGAATTTAATAACTACATTTAATTCCATGAAGATGGATTCATTAATCAATAAAATGAAAGAGGGCAAGCTAGAAACAGTAGTTTTTCTAATTATTTTTAGTAACATTAATACTTTTTCTAATTAGCTTTAAAAGATCTGGAAGAAAACTGAGATCGTGCCAGGCCAACAGTTCATGTTACATATGAGTAACTGAGGTCTGGAGGTGGTATAAGGCCTGCTGCCAAGCTCATATCCCTTCAGCAAGCCAGGTACTGCCCTTCCAGCCTGCCAATACTATGTGTCTGGAGAGAAGGTAAGCTCACAGAAGGACAGGAGGATGCTTTGCATCACAGACTGCCTAAAGCTTTGTGCCAGGTAGCTTGGTCTTAAATCAGGTTCATCTTCATAAAAATTGAGTTTCTGCTCATTTCTGGCATGAATAACACTAGAAGTTATTTCCTGAATATCAGGTTAATGTTTCATTTCATTAAAAATAATACATATAGGGCCGAGCCCGTGGTGCACTCTGGAGAGTGCGGCGCTGGGAGCGAAGCAACGCTCCCGCCGCGGGTTCAGATCCTATATAGGACTGGCCGGTGCGCTCACTGGCTGAGCGCGGTATGGGCGACACCACACCAAGGGTTGCAATCCCCTTACCGGTCACGAAAAAGACAAATAATAATAATAATAATAATACATATATATGTGTATATATACATATATGTGTATGTGTATGTATGTATAAGAAGGGTCTTCAAAAGTTCATGGACACCCCGTGCTCTCTGAATTGGGGTGGTAGGGAGCCGAGGGCCTTGGCCACAACCCCCACATGTGCAACCAGTCCAGCGATGAACACCAAGCCACAGCCAAGAAGGGCCCCGGGTTCCCGAGCTGAGACGGTGGGGGGCGAGGGCTTTTGCCACTCGACCCCTCCACCCCTCAACATCTGCACCCAGCCAGCAATGACCAAGACACTGCTGGAAGCCCCCCAGTCTCCCCTGTGGGAATGAGGGGGGTGCCACAGGCCTCAATC
>NW_007734049.1:49296-50786 GCF_000696425.1 Galeopterus variegatus | reverse complement strand
CCAAACATGTCTTCAGTATGAGAAGACCAACAGGAGTGTTTTTTAGGATCTCCACCTCAGATGAGTGAGTAAATCGGAGATATCAGTAAAAGACAACACCCAACCTTGCGGCATTGCTGGGAGGATACCAACAGATAATGCATGCAAAGGTGTTTTGTCAACCCCAAAGAGTTTATAAGCCCATCCAGCATCACCATTACAATGGGTCAGGTGTGTCATCTCAGTGCATCACTCAGCTCCTTCATAGAGCCCTGCCACCCTCCCTCCAGCCCCTTCAGTTCCCAATTTGTTATCCCTCCTTAATTTCCTTCCCAAAGTCCTTCCCAATAAATTCAGTTGAAAGCTTACAAGGGGCAGATTTTTATTTCAATTGACCCACTCATGTTCTTTCTAACAATCTGATAGTGCTTCATAGTTTAGGATACATTTGACTTTAATGGGATTTACCTGATGGCAATAGACTTCTCACCACAGCAGTTCCGAGCAGCCTCGCTAACTCAGTCTCACAGGTTTGCCTGTCACACTGGCGTGCCAAAGAAATGACTTTGAGAGTAGTAAACGAGCAACCTTTGCTGGGGAAATTCCCAAGATCATCTCTCTGACATTTTGAATGTTCTCTGTACAGAATAATAATTTGTGCCTGTCAGGCCTTACGTCCACTACTTGTGTGTAGAAAGAGATTTTATTCTTGTTGAATAAAATATTATTGCTATGAAAAAAAAAATCTAAGATCTAGTTTAAGAAAAATGTAGAGAGCACCCCTTTTTCACATTTTCACTGTCAAAAATCCCCATTTATAGAAAAAAATTATAATCTTGGGGACTAAATTCCATCACCTTCCCCAATATCCCACATAAAATGTCCCAGTTATGAAAGAAAAACATATGGTAAATCTTTCAATCTGTGTTAGTCATCTCTTCTCTTGCAGTAATTTGAGTTTCTTTAGCCAGAGAGAGGGAGGAGGAGAATCACCTAAACCTTACCCTTATCTGTATCAATAACCCATAAAAGCTAAATTCAAGGCAAGCTTTCAGAAAACTAGATAATGTGAAAAGGAAACTTCAAAATAATCCCTAAGAAGAGAACTTATACCGCAGTGCAGGATACATAACATTCACTTTCCTCCAAGAAACTTATGAAATAAGTACTGTCATTCATTTAAAAAGTCCACTGTGATGATAGCGAACTCAGAAAAGCACACACACCCAAAAGGATCCTTGCAAACTGGACAACCTGACACTGATATCTAAGCAACAAAGGAAACAATATGCTAATCATGCTATACCCTCTTAAAATTGGAGATTCAAAGAACCTAAGAAACATCAAGAAAGTTCAATTCTAACTTTTTGCTATAGGCTCCTGATTCTTCCTTCAAGAAACAATAGCAAAACGCTATACACCATTACTACAATTCAACAACTGGTCCAAACTAAAGGGAACAGAGACAACCAGCACAAAAGAACAAAACACGATGTACAGCTTGCTAATGT
>NW_007734049.1:43211-48321 GCF_000696425.1 Galeopterus variegatus | reverse complement strand
GGGAAAAAAAAAAAAAAAAAAAAAAAAAAAAAAGCCACCACAGTGGGGATTTGCTTCCATTAACGTCTACCTAGCCAGGTCCACCCTGCTTCCAAATGGCTATACAATCCAAGGAGAACTATCCTAAACAAATCTCCCTTGTTGACCCTCACTCTCTGCTTTTGGGAACTTTCTCTTTTGTCTCTAAAAGAGGGACAATCACCTCAAAATTGATCTCTGCAGATTCTGCCACCTTTGAAAACCAGACTTGCAGCTACTTACCTTCTCAAGGAAGATGAAACAGCCCAAGAAAATAGTAGCACATTGATTGTTAGAAAAATGAACCTGAGACGTTGAGAACAAGCCCCCTCCCAAAAGCAATCTACTGAAAATTTAGTATCACCCACTCTTTAGGGTAAGACATTGTGCTAAAGCACCATGCAAAATTGCACGAAGATATCTAAACCAAATATTTATAGCAACAATGGGGGAAAAATAAATGTATCCCCAGTAGACCAGAAATTTAGAGGAATCCCTGAAGAATGGTAGGCAGATAAGAGCTAGGTTGTGAAAGAAAGTAAGCCAAAACGCCGGGTACCGATCAAGCTTTATTAAAGGAAAAGAATATGCCCGGCTGCACTCAAAATGGAGGACAGCAATCATCATCGGGGTGGGAGAGCTTATATGGGCCGTAAGGCACCAAGGGCTGGCTGAAACAGTCAAGGAGGGGCTTTGCAAGGGAGGGGCACTGCACCCATGGGGAAGCAAAAGGGCTTCNGGTGGCCATTTTGTGCTTGGCCTTGCCTAAAATGGCACTGGTTATGTTCAAGATCTATCAGGTTGAAGTAGGATCCCATAGCAAAAAGAACACAGGACAGTACTGAACCAAAAGTGAGACTATCTCAGGGTATATTTTAAACTTGAAGGCATCCAGCCCAGCAAGCACAGAGCCACTGCAGAACCCCCAGGCTCATGAGCCAGGGTTGGCCCCCTATCCAGGGCCTCAGCCATGCCCTCCCCCCACCTCCACAACCAGGCCAGCAAACGTGCCAGCAAAGCCAGTGCCACCCACCTCCGCTCTCCCCCTCCCCCTCCCACTGCTCCACAACATTCTAGAATGTAAAAAAATAATAAGTAAATAACTAAATACAAGTATGTAAGAAATTCAAAGACACAATTAGATAAGAAGAATAAATTCTGGTGCTCTAGGGTGACTACAGCTAATAATACTGTATTGTATATTTGAAGATAGCCAGAAAAGAGGATCTTGAAATGTTACAACCACAAAGAAATGATAAATGTTTGGGTGACAGATACATTAACTATTCTGTTTGGATCATTATATAATATATGCATGCACTGAAACAACAAACTATACCCCATGAAAATGTCCAACTAAAAACAAATTAACAAAAATAGTTAAGAAAAAAAAGTTTAAAATTTTAATAGTCAAGTTTGACAACTTTTCCTCTTACAGTATATGTCTTCTGTGCCCAAAGAAGTCTACCTGTGCAAGGTTAAAAATATTTTCTATGTTTTCTTCTAGAAATTCTATAGTTTTAAGCTCTTAATGTTTATATTTAAGTCTATTATCTATTTTTTCCCATATGGATATACAGTTGTTCCCACATCATTTGTTGAATGAAAAGATTATTCCTTCTTCATTGAACTTCTTTAGCAACTTTGTTGAAAATCAAATGATCACATATGGGTCAATTTCTGTAAGTTCTATTGTGCTCCACTGAATTATATGTCTATTGTTATATCATATTACCATCTTGATTACTAAAGCTTTATTTAAAAAATCTTGAAATGTAGGTATAAGGCTTCCAACTTTTTTGTTCTTTTTTAAGGTTGTGTTGGCTATTCTAGGCCCTTTTGATTTTCTGCATAAATTTTAAAATAAATGTCAATTCCTATTAAAAAAAAAAAAAGCCTGCTGGGAAAAAATAAAATAAAATAAACTTGAAGGCTGAGTAACCAGGGAGCAGAGGAGAGACCAAGGCAACCATCAGGATGACCAATACCAGGTGGCAGAGGGTAGCTAGACAAAAACAGTTAACACTGGGAAATGAGTTTTCCCTAGGGAAAAGTCCAGTTACTGGCACACACCTGTGGCTACACACTCTGCTCCTCTCCCAGTCACTGATTGCAGGAGGCTATAAAGCACAACAGCAAGAATGACGAAACAACAGAGGCCCATGATGGAGTTTGGATGTGTTGTCCCCTCCAAGACTCGAAGANACCAAGGCAACCATCAGGATGACCAATACCAGGTGGCAGAGGGTAGCTAGACAAAAACAGTAACACTAGGAAATGAGTTTTCCCTAGGGAAAAGTCCAGTTACTAGCACACACCTGTGGCTACACACTCTGCTCCTCTCCCAGTCACTGATTGCAGGAGGCTATAAAGCACAACAGCAAGAAAGTATTCAGATATTTATTTTTATCTCACAAAATGACGAAACAACAGAGGCCCATGATGGAGTTTGGATGTGTTGTCCCCTCCAAGACTCGAAGAAATTTGATCCCCAACTTGGCAGTGTTGGAAACTGATTGAGTCATGGGGGCAGATCCCTCATGAATGGATTAATGCTCTCCCTGGGGGAGGGGGGAGTAATGAGTGAGTTCTCACTCTATTAGTACCCATGAGAGCTCGCTCGTTATTTAGAAAGATCCTGGCACCTCCTCTCTTTTTCTCCCCCTCTCCCCCCCCTCCTTCTCACGATGTGATCTGCTTGTACCCACCAGCTGCCTGCCACTTTCCGCCATTAGTACAAGCAGCCTGAGGGCCGTGCCAAATGCAGCTGTCCCAGAATCTTAAGCCAAATAAACCTCTGTTCTTTACAATTACCCAGTTTCAGGTATTTCTGTTATAGCAACATAAACGGACTAATACAGCCCACCAACATCATGAAAGAGAAACAAACAAAACAACTAACTTCCAAGGGGAAAAAGTTCACAGGGGACATAGCACAAAACTTTTTTTTTAAATGTAATACATCAGAGAGACATGAGAGGATATTATACCCATCAAAAAAAATTAACTAGAAATTTGAAAATTCAAAAGGGATTGTCATCATGATGTCTGTGTATAACCAGAAAATAAACCAGTGAGCTGGAAAATGGAGGAGGGGAGTTCATGGTCAAATATTTGGGAAATATACAGTTTTATTTTCTTCACTTACAGATACTCAATACACACTACCTTATTAAAGGTTCCAAGGAGTCCAACCATAAAAAAAAAATCTAACTATATTTTTTCAGTTATCCCCAAACCAATTTTTACTTGGCATCTGCTTTAAATACAATGGAATTAGTTCCTCCTTTGGGAAATGCCATAGACTGCAAAAAAAGAGACAAGTATACAAATAACCAGAAGACCATACAGAAGGAAATAGCAGCTGTTTCGCCCTTGTGTGAAAGTACTTCGTTGATTCGGGTATTTCACACTTAAATCTTCGCATTTGGTCTGTACAACCTCTTTGGGACTCAGTGCAGTACATCAAAAGAAAGATGAAGAGGGCCCAAACCTGGGACACATCAGTGATGTGCTAGTTATGAAAGTTATTTTCTCGTGGCTCCAAAAATCTCTCTTTTTAGGTGCTCACTCCTCTGTGGAGCTGAGACTGCACATTACTCTCTCCTTTGCCAGCTGGCTTCCCATTAGGGTCCGACAATATGGGGCACTTGAGGAGCTTGAAAGGCTGGTGGACGGAGAAGATATCTGCTCCTTTTGGTGTGTCTAAAGTTCCCTAATTGCAGTCGTTGGCCACAGCTTTTCACCCTGGCAGCAGGAGCTGGTTCCAGGGTACAGTTTTGCCAGCACTCCCAGGCCAGCCTCAGTGCCCCAGAACCAGCCAGGTAGTGACCCTTCCTTAGTATCCTAGGTCCCAGCTCTGCAGGACTCCAAGTTTGAGATTTTTGGAGAGCATCACCTGCTTCCTTTTATTCCACTTTCTATAGTGACAATCTCTGTTTTAGTCAGTTCCTCTTTTGTGCCCCTCCAGTCCTCCAGTACTTCTTCAATTCTCTGTTAAATTATCTCTGTGACAACAACTAGTGTGGTTTCTGTATTTCTGACTGGATTCCAAGTGAGAATGGTAAGGAATGGAAAGGAAAGTAGGAATACATGGAAATTTCATAAATGCTTTCCCGTTTCGTATTTTCTATCTGTAATTAATATTATATAGAATATTTATAGAGCTAGAACACCAGCTCCTTAGGGCAAACGCTTGTTTTGTTCNTTATATAGAATATTTATAGAGCTAGAACACCAGCTCCTTAGGGCAAACGCTTGTTTTGTTCGCTGACGAATGCCCAGCTTCCAGAACTCTGCATGATATATAGTAGGTATTCGATTCAGTTTTTTATGAATGAAGGCATGCAGGATGTACAACATGGACAAAGATAGGTTTACTCCCAAATTCTCTCAGGAAGATTCCTATATGCAGTTTGAAGGCATATTTTGATAAGCTTTTTGGGATTTGTAGATGAGACATTCAGAAGGGCATGTTTAATTAATCACAGATGATCACCAAACTTCTACCTAATAGAGGGGAGTGTAGCTGACTTTTCTGATGAGTAGCTACACAAATCTGGGGACAGAGTTAAACTGCTCCATATAACATAGGAGAACTTTCTCAGTGTGCAGGAGGGGAAAAGGCAGAATGGGGAGGGGCTGGGAGAACAAGGGAGAGGCAGAACTGATGGAAATGGTGACACAGGCTGTGTCGGCTGGGCAGGGCTTCACATCTCCCCTCTGAGGCTACAGCACATTCTGCTTGCTGGCACTCTGGGGAAAGTGTGCTCTTTTCGCTGAGTATGGAGAGATGCTGAGCCCCATAGTAGGTTAAGCATTGGCAAGAACAGACAACAAGTGTGGTGTTTTCTGACACCAAATATAGGTTGTTTTTTCTAAAATTCTCCAATTCTCTGACACCAGCTAGTTGTCCAATAATCCCATCCAATTCTGACATGAACTTCCAGAGTTAGCACCAACACCACAGGTTAAGGGCTCAGTCCCACAACACTGCCCCCACTTCAGATGCCAGCAGCAAATAGAATGCCAGGCTAATCATACTTCTGCCTGGCCAACTACATATTTAGGGGTTCCCATGACCTTCTCCTCA
>NW_007734049.1:39587-42365 GCF_000696425.1 Galeopterus variegatus | reverse complement strand
GGCTAATCATACTTCTGCCTGGCCAACTACATATTTAGGGGTTCCCATGACCTTCTCCTCAGATTCAATAAATCACTAGAATGACTCACAAAACTTATGAAAGCACTTTACTTAATTACTGCTTTATTATAAAGACCATGTTGGGAAAATATAGGAAAATGGTCAGGGCCCCTCAGATGTTCAGAATTTTGTCGAGCATTTGCTGTAAATATCCTCAGGTGTTCCTTGTTGCTACTTAATGTAATTGCGTATTGGCACGCAGGTGTCCTGGGTTATGGACTTAAGTATAAAAGATAAGTGGCTCTGATCCACTGCGCCTCCCACCCCCAGGATGCCCGGGCGGGGGGGAGCTAGTACTACTGCTGCTAGTGCCCCTGGGACCCTCCATACGGCCACTGCCACCGCCGGACCTGTAACTGGACCTATAAGCTGCTGCTCTGATGAAGCTGAGGACTGAGCTCATTTTGTATACCAACAGCTCCTGGAATCCTTCCCAATTACCTAGCATGGACCTGTGTGTGAGGGGTCTGGGGACCCCGTCTGTACAATGGGTTTGAAGGGTCTGAGCCCTAGCTCTGACAATGTAAATGAAAACTTAGTATAACTGAATAATAACATAACGAAAACATTTTGGCTCTAGTTATGATTTGCCTTGCTTTACAGAATACAACTCAGGAACAGCCAAATGGAAGAGATGCATAGGACACGGTATAGCAGGTGGCACAGTCACCCTCTCAGCACCTCAGTGTGTTCAACAACCTGGAAGCTCCCTCAATATCATTGTTTCAGAGTTTTAATCAAGGTTTCATTACCTAGGTATATTTGATTAAGTGATCACCATTGGTAATTGAACTCAATCTCCAGCCTCTTTCCCCTACCTGGGAGGTGGGGGTGGAAAATGAAAGTTCCAACCAACCTTCTAAGCATGGCTAGCTCCTCCCTTGAAAATACCTAAGGGCCCACCAAAATAAACCCAGGGATAGTTGAAAGGGGCCCTTTAAAAGTAACAAAAGATGTTCCTACCACTCAGGAAACTCCAAGGGTTTTAGGAGGTGTGTGCCAAGAATTTAGGACCAAGACCATATATATATTTTTATTATACCACACATTATGTGTAGGAAAGTCTACTTTAATTACAGCATTCTCTTATCCCATTCTCTGCCCTCTTCTCAACCTGCAACCCAAAATGCACAAAAGATAAATTATATGATACAGCCATGAAATGCATATTGTCATTACAAAAAAGGGATTCAGAGGTATGAGTATATAAGACATTACACTCTATTTACTATAATGAAAACAATTTTATAAAGCACATGAAAAAAATGACTCCTTAATTATCCACTCCACAATTTAGGTTTTGCAACCTAAAACTTTCCACATAGTTCAAAAGAAATATTAAAACAAATTCTAATTGCACTGTATTTACATTTGTAAGAAATGTAAAAGCCTTAATCCCAAACATGTTAAGGATAAAATGAGAGAAAATCATTTAAAGTGTAGACTTCGGTGGTTCCATTATATAGAATGATAAAATACTGATGTCCAAGGACATTAAACATAGAATGCAATAAATTTCCTTTCTTTGGAAAACCATTGGGAAAAAGATATTTATGTTAACCCTACAAGCACTTAATAAGCACTTACTGTGTAGTATAAATGCATAAAATGTGGTTTTGTAGGAAGGCATCAAGCTAAATGTCCATTCATATGACAAGCCTTTCTGAACTAAGTATTGTGCTAAGTACCTGATATATAAAGACAAATAGCAAAGTCCTTGCTCCAGGGCACTCCTAGTGGCAAGGATTAAAGATGCACAGCACTTGTGCCAATGCTCCCGCAAGCTGAACCTATGACAGACATCACTAGTCAATCTCCTCCTTTTCCCCGCAGGATGGCCTCAGCCTCACAATCTTCATCACACAGTGCTCCACACGGAGAGCATGAACAAGAACTGGAACACAAGGTTAAACCTACTTGCCTAGAATACTCTTAACCAACTCTTCTGAAGAACATACAGTACAAAGCCCAATATCAGCAAACTTCATTGTAACACAGCCATGTCTACCCATTTATGTGCTGTCTGTGGCTGCTTTTGCTCTAGAATGGCAGAGGTGAGAATCTCAACAGAGATGCATGGTCACAAAACCTAAAATATCTATTCCCCACTCCTTTCAGTAAAAGATTGTAGACCCCTGTCCTATACAGAAAAGAGATGGAGAAAAACTCCTTGAGAGACCAGAGGAGAAAATCCCTACGCCAGCACTGAGCGTCCCACAGGCGAGCTTTCTACCTCACTTGCTATGTGAAAGCACCCAAGGAGCCTCCCAGTGCAGACGTACCATGACATTTGCTTTATTAAGTAAAAACATCCTGTGGACACTGATCAGCCTTGCTGACTCATAAGAAACACCTTGCTAGCCCAAATGCCCTTCCTCACCAGCCCAGACCACAGGAGAAGAGGATAAAGAGCCGGTCTACTTCCAGGGGCATAGGCCAAAAGGGGAGGGAGGGGAAGATTCTGGTTATGCTATTTTATTTCCTGAGTAAGAAAATGCAAAGCAGCCCATGAATTAAACCATGATGGGATTCCATGACAAGAAATAAAGATTGAAAATTTCACCTGGGGGCTATCAAATCCAAGTTTTGAGCATATTTTCAGCTCATTGCCACACATACTCAGCTTACTTGGGAAGCAGAAATTTTACTATAGTTCTTTCTCTAAAATTACAAAAGTTTAAGCTGCATAAGGGGCTCCAGACCATAAACTTCATTTTT
>NW_007734049.1:0-39214 GCF_000696425.1 Galeopterus variegatus | reverse complement strand
CAAATCAGTGTCCACAAACTACAGCCCATTGGCCATATCTGCCACCTGCCTGTTTTTTTTGTTTTTTTTTTTTTTTGGTCCTTTTTTACTAACCAGTAACGGGACCGCAACCCTCGGTGTTGCGCCCGCACCGCGCTCAGCCAGTGAGCGGGAACCGGTCTCCACATGGGATCCGAACCCTCGGCGGGAGCGCCGCCACGCTCCCAAGCAGCACACTCTCCAGTGCGCCACCGGGCCGGCCCCACCTGCCTGTTTTTGTAAGTAAAGTTTTACTGGAACACAGCCACACTCATTCATTTACATATTGTCAATGGCTATTTTTGTGTTGCAATGAGAGATGAGTAGTTACAGCAAAGAATGTAAGGCTAGGAAGTCTAAAATATTTACTATATGGTCTTTTACAGGAAAAGTTTGCTGACCCGTTGTTTTTCCTCATAACACCTGTCAATGTGTAATTATACATTGTGTGATCTGTCAATGTCTGGTATGTCCCATGAGACTATGATGGTCTCAAAAGCACAAACCATGTCTGATGCATTCACCAATGCATGCCCCATGCTGGGGACAGTCTTGCTATGTACAAGGTGCTTCAGAAGTATTTGCTGAATGATAATTAATTAGATATAAAGACCACTTATAGGGGCTGCTCGGTTAGCTCAGGTGGTTAGAGTGCAGCCTTGTAATACCAAAGTCAAGGGTTTGATTCCATGTGCCAGCAAGCCACCAAAAAAATAAAAAAATAAAAAAAAATAAAGACCACTGAGAAAGTGACCCTCAATTGAAAACTGGGGACACTAACCTGCCTTTATGGCAGGCAAATAACAATGGTTCATGTGACACTAAATTATATTAGACAAGGCCAGGTACTTCCCAGGGTTAACAGTTCAGTAGTCACTTTCTACATATACTAGTTCATTTTCTATTGCTTATAACAGAATACCTGAAACTGAGTAATTTATAAAGAAACAAAATGTATTTCTTACAGTTCTGGAGGCTGAGAAGTCCAAGGTCAAAGGGCCTTGGTGAGGGCCTGCTTCCTGGTGGGGATTCTCGCCAGAGGCCCGAGGCAGTACAGAGTATAGATGGTAAGCAGGACAAAAGCACACACAAATGCCTGCCTCTTTTCCTAATAAAGTCTACTGCCTGATAACCCATTAAACCATTAACCCATTAATCTATGGAACCCATTACCTCCCAAAGGCCTTACCTCCCAATACTGCCACATCAGGGATTAAGTTTCAATGTGAGTTTTGGGGGGACATTCAACCCATAGCACTACAATAATACAGATTTCAGTCCATATACACATCATTTATCTCTAAGACTCCAAAGTGAGAAGTTTCTCTCTGCATTCAGCCATACATTACATACAAATGACCAAACAAGCTTGTTCAAACACAAATTCTTCAGAGAAGACATACTTCAGAGCTCATTTATTGAGCACCAGTAGATAGTGTAGTTGTGTCACAACTACTACAAGGGGTCTTCAAAAAGTTCATGGAAAGATTCATATTATCTTTTAATTCAATTTTTCCACAAACTTTTGGAAGTACTTTTGTATGTGTCGCTGTATGCTCAGACATACAGTCAGGTTGTTAAGATTATAGACACTAGAGACAGAGATCCTTGGACAAGCTTTTGAGCCCTGGGACTCACTATGATAATGACTACAACCATTTAACGTGAGGTGACCAGGGTAGCTACACTCTTTCAGTGCACGGCTTTTGAAGTAGGAAGGTAGAAGAGGATAATCTCCAACTGCAGATGGAAAACTGAGGCACAGAGAGATTAAAACATTTTCCAAGGTCACAAGGATTCAAATCTAGCTTTAGAGCCCATGACTTTAATCACTCTACTGTCAGGTTATCATTTATAATCAAGGAGATCCTGCCTTTGAAACATGCATCACGGTGTCTAACAGAAGCAGACACTTAAAAAATGCTTTCATTATCATAACTATAACATCACCATAATCATCTAGACTGTCAACCAAAGAACCCATTTGATCTTTCACAGATTTAACTAACATGTGCAAAGATATTTCGTAATCCTTCATATTGAAATACAAGCCTGAGCTTGTCCAATTTTGCTTTTTACCACCCCTCATTGCAAGAGCCCACAGGTGTAGGAGGGTGAATGTACAGTTACTGCATTTTTTAATTAATGTGCTTAAGCCAGAAACCAAAAGCAAGAACAAATTAATAATGAAAAGTAAAATGTTCTTAAGGTTATTCAAAAGGACATGATTATTTTTTCTGGCTGTGTCACAGATGGATTCAGGTAAAATTTCTCTAATTCCATGCTAGATGAAGTACTTACTAGCAAAATATACCCATTAAATATTTATTTTATCAATATTCATAAACAATGTAGTACACTGCAATCAGTTTCTGTAGTAAAGTCATTTACATGGAGGTCAAACCTTTCAAACACAGAAAAAGCAAACCAAATTTTGCATGTTTTCAAAAACCAAGTTCTAAACCAAAATTCATACGGTTAATATACCCTAACTACTTAATTCTATATTTGATTTCCTCATGTTCTATAACCTATAAAATAATATAAACAGGTATAATTCCAAAGATTTACTCCCCACTTCTACATATTAAATAAATCCCACAATTGGGCCAGCCCGGTGGTGCACTGGAGAGTGCGGTGGCGCTCCTGCCGAGGGTTCGGATCCCATGTGGAGACCGGTTCCTGCTCACTGGCTGAGCAAGGTGCGGGCGCAACACCAAGGGTTGCGATCCCGTTACCGGTAAGTAAAAAAGACAAAAAGGAAATAAATAAATAAATAAATAAATCCCACAATGAAATGCACCAAGAAAATACCTAGCTATAGTTACTGGTAAGTAAAAAAGACAAAAAGGAAATAAATAAATAAATAAATAAATAAATAAATAAATAAATCCCACAATGAAATGCACCAAGAAAATACCTAGCTATAGTAAATATCAATCAAAGAACAATGCTTCCTATCAATTTCTATGTTCAGGAAGTTTACCTGGCAAAAGCAAAATCTAAACTTTATTACACAAAAAAGGAAAAATAACATTTTAATGGAAAGTTGTTCAATGTACTCTGAGGGTTGGGAAGGGCCCTCAGAGGAAAAGCTATATAAATGTGGATCTCAATCAGTGCGGTTCCTTTCCTTCGAGGATAGAGTCCTCTCCAGTTTCTGCCTAATGTTGGATATTCTCCAAGACCTTCAAATATTTTAATATTTTTGAGACAGTTTTTATATTTTATACATTTTGCCCAGAAGTTATCATTGTTTTTATCTGTTATCTGTTAGTCCTACACAAGCTACTCCATTTCTGGAATAAAGTATTTATTTTATAGCCATGGTATTCAGAAGAGGACAAATGTCCAGATGTGGTCTGAGCAATATAGAACAAAGCCAAAACACCATGTCTACACCCTGGACACTCTCCATATATTATTACCTAAGCTTAATGCTACAACTTCCTTTAGTATCCACATCGATCTTGTATAGTCTAACTTCTTCTAAGTACCTTGCACTGCTGTTCTCAGTGTATCATAAAAAGCTCTTTGGAGCTACAATAGGCAGGGATTTCTCCTTCCTTTACCAATTCTTGAGTAGGACCACTCCTATCACCAAGGTTACTATCAAGAGCCTGTATCTCCAAACCAGCCAGCCACCAAAAGTAAAAAAAAAAAAAAAAAAGCCTGTAGAACTCTGAGCAGATTTCAAAAATTCCAGTCCAAAGGAAACTAATTCTCTTATGAGCAGTTTCATCTTTTCATTCTAATTAACTACACTCAATAATTTGCTCCCTACACTATTTCTCTGGACCTACACTAGTATTTCTTACCCTTTTCCCTGCCAAGTTCATGCCAGCAAACTTGATAGGACACAGTAGCAGGAAAATGGTATTTTTCACAACTAACTTGCTCAGGAATCTGCGGGAACTCAGTCCAAACAATACCTAATCTCCCAATTTTAACCACATTTGAGAGTGTGCACACGCATATGTACCATACTAACCTATCTTCCTTTTCCTGTTGGATCCAGGCTTTATCGCTTAAAAGCTGCACATTCAACCGCTCTGTACTTTTATTTCCCCAAATGTAAAATAGGAAGAGTAAACAGGTTACCATGAGAATAAAATGTGTTACTACATGTAAAGTGCTTAGAACAGTATCTGTTATGCAATAAGAGCTCAGAAAATATTAGACACTGTATTATCATTTATTATTACTATGATTTTTACAATATTTAACCCTGTTTCCAACACCATTCTGAAGAGCCGGCAAAGCAACAGAAGGTAACCCATAACATTCAAATGCATGAGGGAAATCTTCTGAACACACCAGTAATTGTGTAAAAGAAATAGGAATTGTGACAGAACCATCATCCTTAAAATCTCCTGCTTTGGCTGAGGTTTGCAGTAATAAATTTTTCAGACCTCTTGCTTGCCTTTCTAAGCCCAACAACTGTGAACTAAGCATCTGAACTCAGACAGGCAACTGAACAGTGGAAAAAGTATATTTACATTGCGTGCATCAGACGTAAGTGAAAATAGCTGAGATCTCAGAGAACAGTGATTCACGGGTGACACATATTCAGATTCAAACTGCAAATTCTGTCTCTTAGGCAGCAGCTCAAATCTTAGTTCAGTTATTTATTACTTTAGCTGGGCCACTTGCAGCCAGCTTCACGCACGTGTCATTCAGGGGATACCTTCTGATATGGGCAGTTTATACCCAGTATCCAGGACACTCACCCTCTTAGACTCTCTCCTTCCCAAGATACCCCCTCACATTTCAGTCTCTGGCATGGTCCCAAACTCTGTCCTCCAGTTCATCAGGGCAGAAAGACTATAGGTTCTCTATTGTTTAGCCACCATTGTGGCCTGTTCTCAAGACCAAAGCTGGAAGAAAAACTACAAACTCAGAACAGGCCTGTTCTTTCCAATTTTAACTCCCTTCCATAATCTCTCAGCTTTTTTTCACTTTCTAGAGACGTTGAGTACATAGCTGTTATTTGTATTTTGTCCAGAGCAGATAGTTACTAGCTATGGAAAGTCCAGACTGAAGAGCTGACATGGCCATACCGGAAATTGCACCTGTTGATGATACACATTCCAGAGCGATTCAAGCAAAGATGTTCTCTTCCATTCAAAACAGCCAGGGAACATTAACCCATGAGCAGAAACAGTACACTGAGAATTCCTCTTACTGAATGAGGAAAGAGTCCTCATCTTAGGAGAAGAAGTCACTTCTAAGCAGAAACTTCAAAGGAATGGACAAGGATTGCCCAAGGAATAAATCCAGCAGCTTGTTCTGAGATGCACAAACTATGTAGACAGTTTGAGAGATTTTAGAACACATGGAAGTTAGGTAATAGAAAAATCTAGAAAAGGGGAAGATCTTCATTTAAATAAATAGGAAAATAAATAGGAATCCAAATTTAAAAAAAATAAATAGGAATCCAGATTTTTTAAAAAAAATCAGCTGATAATATAACTTAGTCAAGAAATCCTGGAGAAGGGTATAAAAGGACAGGGCCAAGAGAGTCAACATCAGGACCACGGATGGCAAAGAGCCTGCTAATTCTGACCAACTGGGGAATGTGGCTGCTTAGAGTGCTGAGGGAAGTTAGACCCCAAGCCTTTGTCTAGGTTCACCAGAATAGCATCATGATTGATTATTGGTATCTATCACAGGAAGAGAGGGTAACATAGGCCCATAGGCCCACATATTCACAAGCCAGAATCAAGAATAAGGTTATGGAACTTGAGAAGAATAAGATGGGACAGATTCGTCAACATCATCATCATTAACATTACTGAGTATCTTCAATATGCCCAGATGATGTTTAGAGTAATTCAAATTTAAGTGAAATTAAAAAGGGATATCATACAGGCTAAAATAAAAAAGTGCCTTGAATCTTAATAAGCCCACAGCACATGAACTGCCTCTAATTAGATTCAGGAATATGACTCCTTTTGAAACCAACCAAGAGAAAACACTTATTCAGAAGATTTCAATAAAAAATTAATAACCACTTGCTTCCACTTTATCATGCACAGACCTCAACAGTGGATTTTAAAAAATGGAAGTACAGTTTGTCTCAGAGAAATTATACTTGTGAGTCCTTCAAGAGCTAGGATATTTTAATCAATAAGGTGTAAGTGCAATTTACTGACTTACATAAATGAACAAAACACTTGCTATCCAAAATGAGTGAAGTCTGTCCCTGAAATCATTAAGGGTTTATAGAACCATACAACAAAACCAACAAAGAAAAAAGCAAGCAAGAGCTACCCTCCAACCCAATCTTCCTGCTCCAGGTAACCAACTCTTTAATATGGATGTCAGTGCTTGAGGTTTTTAGAAGTTATATGGCCCCATGCTTTTCCTTTTCAGAGAGGCATGACTTGCCCAAGGTAAATACAGTTCAGAAGGGGAACATCTATGCCTCTGATTTCTGTTCCACATGGCTTTCCCCAGTACCACATTATGACTTGCTATGGAGAACAATTAAGCAGGGCAATTAAGAGTGTAAGTTTCTTGACGAATGAGTATCATAAAAATCAGCCATGTGGTTTCAAATCAGTAAAAAGAGTCTGCAGAGCAAGATTGTCTGGGATGCTGGTAGCTTTCTATTTAGGTCCTGGAGAGTGGTGTTCACTATATATTACATATTAAATTACACATATGTTATATGAATTTTATTTTCAGTATTTTATGCTACATTTCACAGTTTTAAAAGGTTTTAAATATAAGTATAAGCTTCAAAGTCCCATAGCCCTGATTTCAAATCTAGACACTATCATTTACAAGTTGGGTGAGCTTAGACGAAAACTACTTAACCTCTCTAAGCTTCTGTTTTCTCTTTTGTAAAATGAGGATAATGATAGATAATGATAACGATAGTACATATTTCACAGGATTGCTGCTGAGTGTCGAGAAGAAAATGCAGTTACAGAGCCTGACACTTAGAGGCCTTATTTGGGCCAGGCTCTCCCTGCAAAGGCTCAGAAACTGTTCCCTGCATTGTATCCAAGTTGATGCACATCAACACACTTCCAGCTTGCAGTTACACTTGGCATTTCACCTCTTAGCTGACAGTGTGCAGCTGTTCAAACTTCTGTAGGGCAGCACAGAGCTGAATGCAAATGCAGTCCTTTTACCTTTACTAGGAGCTCTATGGATCAGGAAATGCCCTTACAGCCGAGGGACAGGTAAGCCTGGTCGACAGAGAAAGCCAGCAAGTGGACACTTGACTATAATTTGGGATCACTTGCTATTAAAGTCTAATTCCATCAAGGAACCAATACAATTGGAAACCTTTATAGAAAGCAGACATTTATTTATTTAGAAAGGCTGTATGGCCTAGAAGAAATCATGTAGACAATGGAGTGTGATAGACAGAAGGTTCAAATCGTAGCTCTGCAACTCACCAGCAACAATGTCATAATGAGCACTGTAAAGAACAACTCTGACTCCCCAGTATCTTTTCTAAACCATTTAGCATCTGAGCTCATGATGGTGATTTACCTCTCTTTGCCAATGACTGGTTCAGCAATGAGCACATGACCTAATCCTCACCAGTGACAACTAAGAGGAAGACTGATGGACAGGTTGGAAGAACTTTCTCTCCCCTTAGGAGAAGTTTAAGCAAAAAAAATTATCTAAAGTAATTAGGACCATGCCTGATGCCTATTCAGTATCCAAGAAATGGTCCCTAGTTCTTCAAAACACATCTTGAAATGATTTCTTATGAAAAAGTATTAAAATATCTCTTTTCTTTTACTGAAAAATTCATAAAATAGACTCAATTTGAGGTATTATTTTTTTCCTATGCCAGAGCAAAAATGGGCTCTAGAGATCAGTAGTGCAGTGGTTCTCAAATATTATTGTGAAAGATTTTGTCATGGACTTGTTAGAATGCAGACTCCTGGGCTTTAGGAGTTATCTAAGATTATCTAAGGGAGCCCAGGACTCTGCATTTTTCACGTGTTCCAGGTTATCCTGATGCAGGTGGTCTAAGGATCACACTTAGGTCCTTCCACTTGACTCTCCAAACTGCATCCTAACTCTGGTCTCACCATCTCTACTTGTACCAACTACAGTCCACTCTCCATAAAATAACCAAAGTGGTCTTTTGAAAACCGAAATTTTATCACATGGCCTCTGGGCCGGCCCGGTGGCGCACTGCTACAGTGTGCCACTTGGGAGCGCGGTGGCGATCCCGCCGAGGGTTCGGATCCCACATACAGACCGGCTGCTCACTGGCTGAGTGAGGTGCGGGCGCAGCACCGAGGGTTGCGATCCCGTTGCCGGTCCCGGTCCGGTACGGGCGCGACACTGCTACAGTCCACTCTCCATAAAATAACCAAAGTGGTCTTTTGAAAACCGAAATTTAATCACATGGCCTCTTTACTCCAAACCCTCCACTGGAGAAACTCAGTTAAAGCGCTTAAGTAAATAAGCACCATGGTATGAAATAAACTTCAATTCTTCTCCCTCTTTACTCCAAACCCTCCACTGGAGAACTCAGTTAAAGCGCTTAAGTAAATAAGCACCATGGTATGAAATAAACTTCAATTCTTCTCCCCAGTCCCAATTATTTATAATACAATAGAGTAACACTCTGAAATATAACCATCAGGTTACAAGAAATCAACTTAATGAGGAGTTCCATTTAACAAACCTAGTTAGACTTATGTGGCATTTATTTACCATTACAAGGATCATTTTAGATACCTCATGCCTTGTGAGCAGCTGAAAGCTGGGAAAGGAAACATCCAAGAAGCCTTATATTTGTTACTTTTGGTTAAATGTGCTCATTGCCAGTTCGTAATACAGATTATCTCATCTATTGCCTGCACTGTTTTCATTGATTTCTTCTGTATGGTTTATGATTTTCTTGAATGAGGCTGGCATTAAAGTTTCAAGTACATAACATTGAATATCATATAAATACCTGATAAGGAGAATATTTAATGCACCATATGTAAAGCTAGATAAAAGCTGAAGAAACACAGGTAACAAGGCTGTTACGGGGTAAATAATGCAAGGACACTGTCTTGTTCTGCCATGTTATGATGACTAACTCCTGAAGAAACTATGTCCTTTTTAACGGATTGAGTGTTGTTTTGAATAAATTGATGTTAACTTTGGAGTTTAGCTATGCAATCAAATATTTCCTGTTGAAATTAATGGTAACTACATTTTTAGTGATGAAGATTTAGAATTTGTCCTAGGAGACTTTCAGGAATAAATTTCTTCCTAAGGCAAAGAAAGATAATAATGTTTGCTTTTTGGCAGATAAAAAACATGTATAATCTTTGTGGTATTAGAGCAATGCATTTTTTTCACATCTTAATTTCATATTTGAAATTATCATATTTGATATTGGTCAGGGTACTAAAAAACACACATTGTCATACACCACTAGTCGATTTCTTTATCTCTAAAACAAGGCTAGTGTTTTGTGAGAAATAAAGGAGGTAATCCACACAAGGTGCTTAGAATAGGATGTGGTAGGTAATAAACTGTCAATAAATAGTAGTCATTATTGTTGTTGTTATTAATCACCACAGGTAGGAATATAAATCTGCGCAGATTTTCTGGAGGGCAATCTGACAGAACGTCTCAATAATTTATTTGATTAGTAAACAGAAAGTTACATTCAAGAATATTCATCACAGCATTAAAACAGTGGAATATTAGAAATAACACAAATGCTCGCTAACATGGAAATGGCAAAATAAATGACGACAACTATGTGAATGAGTACAGTCTTCCTTTCCTCCAAATTTGTTGGCATTAGAAATAACATTTGCAAAAATTTTTAATGCACAGTTAAGTACTCCTGATTTAATGCCAAGTGGGAGGGAAATAACAAACAAAATTATCTAATTTGTATGATCGTAATTTTGTTTAAAAGAAGTCACATACGTATACATAAGGCACATGTGTGCAAAATACTGAAAAGGTTCATACCATTATCCACAATGCCTTCCTCTAGAGCACAGGTGATCACTGTGGCCTTTTAATATTTTTCTGTATTTTCCAAGGTTTTCGAAACAAATGCAAACTAAATTTTTAAAATAAGAAATAAAATTAGAAAAAATATATCACCCGTTTTAGATCTGATATCTAAAATTTCTGATATTCAGAGATTTTTCCCCAAGACTATATTCTTATACCAGTCATTTTATGTCAGCAACTCAGTACCCTTGAAATAAGACTTAAAGTTCAAAAACAGTTTTTTAAAAAGATATTCTCGAATTCCTATGAGAACCGAAGTTTCAGTATAAAGCCAGTTGTTACCTGTCAAGCTGGAAGACATCCTATTTTAAGATGTTTAATAAAAACGGACTAGCCATAGAAAAAGCCAAAATTGTAGGTCAAAAAGTAATAAAACATCCAAATAATGACAAAATAAGTACTTTAAAAAAAAATCAAAAGTTTCCCTCAAATAATTAGGTTTCACATAAAAAAAATGAAATATTTTAGAAAAGACTAAAGTTTGACTCTGCTGTCCTCTTAGAGTTTCTTACATTATTGAATCATTAATCCCTTCATTTCATACCATGAAATAAATTAAAACATCCATAGCCATCAGGTAAACTCTGGAAACTAAATACAAAAGTAGGATTAGAACAATAACAAAAAAGGAGTTCGGATAGTCTATGTTCTCTATGTAGCTGACCTCACATGAGGAACAAAAGCTTCTCCAGCCATGCCCAGGTTTATTTGCAATATTTCCGTTTAGTACAATAAATTGTACTGCACTGAAAAGGACGCTAATAACTGTAAGTAATATAGGAAAGTGCCAACTAGCCGTACGGCAGAAACCTCCCCAGCCTTGAAAATTAAGAACCATCAGATCTTAACTTCTCCCTTATGATCTATTCCAAATCACACTAAACAGCTCCTCAGGTAAAAGGGTGAAGTAATTGGTTTTTCACATGGGGGGAGAGGAGAATGACTGGAAGCAATATCCGATTATTCCCTCATTTAAATTTGTAACAGTTACTCATGGGCACTTTTTCATTAAATGAGAAATAAAATTATTTTCTCAACTCTCCAAGTTCTGATGATACTATCCACATGCCCAAACTTTCTCCTAGATAATTTTAAGTTACTAATCATTTATCAAAAGCAGAAAACTCCTTGCCTTCAATTAAATGTATGCTTCCATTCACCAGCAAGTTGACATACTCACTCTACAGAATGGCCATATGCTGGATGCTGGAGATACAAAGATGACAGACTCGGCAACTGCTGGGAGGGAATGGGGGGGTGGTCAGAACAGCGGGAGACATGGGAAACACATTATGATAAGTACCACTTGGGCTGAATCTTGAAGATGATACTGAGAGATGTTAGTAAAAGGCATTTGCAGTAGAGGAAACATAATGTGCAAATGCACAAGGACATCCAAGGCCAGTGTTTGAAGGAACCTCATAGTTCAGTGTGGTAAGAAAATGGGGGACTGTGTTTGCATGTGAGTCCCCATGAGGGCAAGAGAAGAGAATGAGGCCCATCGTAGCTGGAAAAGGAATGCGAAGTTGGGCAGATATAATGTGGTACAAGATTCCTCTCCAAAACACCATTCTGATGATCCAGAGAGAACACCATCAAAGAAAGAACTGGTAAGTTCTCTACGGTATTTATCATAAGTATTGAGAAACTATTTTAAGAAAGCATACCATATAATTAAATCTTATAGCATGCCCATATGTAAAATTACATATTAAGAAAATCTATGTAACTTATTAAAAGACAAAATGTATCATTACTATTATCATTACTAACAAAACTAGTACTACTAATACCACCACCATCACTACCACTCATTGAGCACTTACTGTATGCCCAACACAGTCTTTAGCTCTTTAAGTCTTTACATTAGCCTTATTGTGTTTCCCCAACTCGCGTATGATAAAAATAAAGCTCTGAGAGTTTAAGTAAGTAACCTGCCTAAGGAACACTTATTCTAGTTTAAGGAATAACATGTTGCCCAATTCTAGAATCACAATAAAGCCAATTTAAAAAAAAAAAAAAAAAAAAAACCTGCCTAAGAACATAGAGCTAGCAAGGTCAGGGCCAGGATTAGGACTCAGGAGTCTGCCTTGAGACCCTGTGTTTTTAACCCACCAAACTATATAATTACCCAGTGTTTGTCTTAGCTACAGTATTTGTTACAAAAGCTGAATGAAAACAAAATCTTTAAAACACTAATGTGACTCTGTATAAGTCATACTTTAGTGCAAAAACAACAACAAAAAATAACCCTACAGGTTTCTCTTCCCAGTGACCATACACGAGTTTTCATTGCCCATATAAAACAGCCTTGGCTTCTGGGTTAGGACTGAATTGTTTCCAAAGTTCATTACAGAACTATGATTCCATAAACCACCATGAAAGTAGAATTACAGTCTACATGTTGGATTCTTGAGAGAGTCAAGCAGAACTTGAGTATCTATCATTTTTTTTCCCTAAGAGACCCACAAAAAAGAAGCTGAGAGAAACAGATCCATTACCATCCATCACCTGAACCCATTTCAGCATTTTTTATTTGATCAACATGCTACAAATGTTACTGAGGTTGTCACCGACAGTTACGTTCCCCAGGTTCCTATGGTCCATTACACTTCAAAATTGTAGGAAGAAAGCTTCTAAAAAGAAACTATGTAAACTGAATTCACCAAAATACCAAGTTTTGAAAGTAATATCCCTTCTAATGCAGGTGGATAGAAGAGCTCAGCCAGGCTTTATTAGCCCAGAGTCCATGGGAATGTTAAGCCAAATTCAAGGTCTCTTTCCAGAATCCCAAATGGTCCTTAACTCAAAAAATCTTAAAAACTAGGCAATGCCACATAGAGACACCAAACCAGTAAGTTTACATCAAAAACAAAATATAGCGGGGCCGGCCCATGGCTCACTCGGGAGAGTGCGGTGCTGATAACACCAAGGCCCCGGGTTCGGATCCCATATAGGGATGGCCGGTTAGCTCACTGCCTGAGCGTGGTGCTGACAACACCAAGTCAAGGGTTAAGATCCCCTTACTGGTCATCTTTAAAAAAAAAATATATATATATATATATATATATATATCTCCAAAGATCCAAATACATTTACCTAATAGGAAGTAGAAGGCGGAAGAGCACTGGCATGGAAGTCAAAAGCTGTGTTCAAGGCAGCAAAACTGGTTCCCCACATTCAACTTCTCTGCAGTTCATTTGCTTTATCAAGTAAGAGATGATGTCAAAGGCACCTAACAGTTCTAAAATTCCAGAACTCTATCAGAAGAATTAAAAGATTTCTAAGCAAAATCAATTCACTAAAGGAGTCTTTTCAACAAATAATGCAAGAGCAGTTGGATATCCATAGGAAAAAAAAATTAATCTCAACCTAATCTTCACAACTTATATAAATATTAACTCATAATGAGTCATGAATTTATACATAACACTATAAAAACTTTTAGAAGATGCAAGAAAGTCTTGTGGATCTAGGGCTCAGCGAGGAGTTCTTAGATCTGACACCAAAATCATGATCCATCAAAGAAAAAAATGGATAAATGGGACTTCATCAACATTTAAAACTTTTGCTCTGTGACAAGAAGATGAAAGGACAAGTTATAGACTGGTAGAAAATATAAACCACATATCTGGCAAAGAACTAGTATCTAGAATACATAAGGAACTTTCAAAACTCAATATAATATTCAGCTATTTTAAAAAAATGAAATCCTGTCATCTGCAGCAACATGGATGAACTGGAGACCATCAAACATGATAAAGTAAACCAGGCACAGAAAGACAAACACCGCATGATCTCATTCATATGGGGAATCTTTTTTTAAAAAGGTGATTCTCACAGAAGTAGAGAGTAGAATGAATAATGGTGACCAGATGCTGGGAAGGGAAGGGTTTGGGGCAGAGGACAGTGGGTCAACAGGTTGAAAGTTACAGGTAGACAGGATGCATAAGTTCTGGTGCTCTAGGCTGACTACGGCTAATAAAATCATATCGTGTATTTCTACATAGTTAGAAAAGAGATCTTGAACATAATCACCACAAAGAAATGATGTTTAAGTGATGGACATGCTATCTACCTTAAGTGGATCACTGTACTATCCATATGCATGTATTGAAACAAGAAACTGTACCTCACAAATATGTATAATAAAAAATAAAACACCTGTTACCATGAAAAAGAAACCTTGACATTAAAAAAAAAAAAAAAAACCCAATTGGAAAATGGGCAAAAGACATGAAGAGGCATTTCAGCAAAGAGGATATGCAAATGGCAAACAAGCACATAAAAAACTGTTCAACATCACCAGCCATAATGAGATATCACTACAGACCAATTGGGAGAGGTGAAATTTAAAAAAAAAAGGTGACAATATCAAATGCTGGCAAGAATGCAGAGAAATAGAATCTCTCATACACTGCGGGTAGGAATGGACATGGAACAGCCACTCTGAAAACCAGTTTGGCATTTTCTTAAAAAACTGAACGTACACTTAAAATATGGCCTGGCAAATTGCACTCGTGAGCATTTATCTTACAGAAATGAAAATTTACACCCACACAAAAATCTGTACATGATTGTTCACAGTAATCTAATCTGTAATAGCCCCAAACTGGAAACAACCAAAATGTCCTTCAATAGGCAAATAGTTAAACAAACTGTGGTCTATCCATACCATGGAGTACTACTCAGCAATAAAAAGGAACAAACTACTGAAAAGCACAATTTTGATGGATGTTAACTACCCATCTCTCCAAACTCCTCCTTTCTCTCCCTTCTATTCAGTCCCTCCCAGATGCACTGGCTGCTTGTTACTGAAACATGCCAGGCCTCACACCCTCCCCCCAAATTACCCCATGGCTCACTTTCTCACCTCCTCATATCTTTGCTCGAATATCACTTTATTGATGACAACTTCCCTGATGACCCTAATTGGGCACAACCCATTATTCACACTCTCTTTCATTCCTGCCTTATTTTTCTTAATAGCACATACATTATCTGAACAAGAGACCGACATCTCTACTTTCTTTCTAGTGAGGAAAGAGAGAGACAATAAATAATATACTTTGTTCTGTTGTATCCTGGTGCCTAAAAATGTTCCTAGGCCATAGTAAATGCTCAAATATTACTTGTTGAATGAATGAACTACATAGATGAACTAAAGATGGTATATGCTGGGCTCTGCCTATTATAGTGCTTTCCAAACTTTACATCACCCACATGCCAACTTCCATAATTTCTGCTCCAGGTGCTTATCACAATTATTTACTTAAATTTTTTAAGTCTACTACCTATAGTTTACTTAAAGACCTAATTTAGCCCCATCCTAAGCAATAACATTTATGAAATTACAATTTTAGAATGATAGCTATATATATTTTTTGTAACATTTGACGCATTACTATTAACATTTAAAATGTTCACCTGGATATCCCTAAAATCAGTTTTGGTGCCACCAGCAGTCTGTACCACATTGATGGCCTTCTTCTGCCCTCCAGTTTACCACACTCACTGTAACAGGGGTCACAAGCAAGGAAGCAGGAATCCTGTAAACATGGTTAAATTTAAAAGGAATCTCAGAGGTGACAATAACAGCCAAGTAATGTTGCCCCTCCAACCCTAGCTGAAAAGGTACAGTATCCCCGATCCTTTCTCTTTACAACCACAAGTGAAAGACCATAATAACCCCTTGTCTGTGTGGAGCTCTGCATAGTTTACAAAGAATTCTTCATCTCTATTTTAACTCTCACATCTACCCTTAAAGTTACATTAATTCTTCTCATTCTATGAATGAGGAAACTGAGGTTCAGACAGGTAAACCGACTCACGAGGTCACACAAGGTGTGATTTTAGCTGACATTTTTTGAGTTGCATCAGTTCACGTATGAGAGGCTACATTAAATTCTATGAATGAGGAAACTGAGGTTCAGACAGGTAAACCGACTCACGAGGTGTGATTTTAGCTGACATTTTTTGAGTTGCATCAGTTCACGTATGAGAGGCTACATTAACAAATGAGCCCAAACACGAAGTGGCTCAACACAAGTGTCCTTCTTGCTAAAGCCACAGTCCTGAGAAGGTGAACAGGTACATAGGGTAGTTCTTCTCTACAGGGGTTATTCAGGAACCCAAGTGACAAAGCCTCTGCCATCTTGATCACACGTCCTCCAAATCATCTTGGTCATCACCGTCTCAGCCAACAGAAAGGGAAAAGAACATAAAGAAACCATGTAGTGCTTCTTTATAACCTGGACTGGACCACAGCACTTTTACTCACATTCCACTGGTTTAAAGCTCAGTCACATGATCACCCCCAGCTGCAAGGCAGGCTGGGAAATATAGTACAGTCATGGGTCCAGAGAAAAGGACAGCCTGCCCCAATTAATGTATAATAGTTTTTGGCATGAGTGCTTTCTTTGTACCAAGGCTCTCTTCTGCATGCCTTTTTACTTTAAATATTACTTATTCATGTATATTAGGAAAAAATATATATCAATCACCTATCAAGCCCATAATTTCATGGACACTATTACTTAAGGTGAGGTTCAAATGTGAATTTAAATTTTTTAAAAATAGTTTGTTGATTTAAAAGAAAAATATTAAATCAATAATACTGCTGTTTAATATCACAAAAATGATATCTATCTATAATAAGTGAATCACTGTACAACATATGCATGTATTGAACCAACACACTTACCCCACAAATACGTACAATTAAAAAATAAAAAAATACACCCAGGGTTCAAGCCCTGAACCAGCCAGCCACCAAAAAGATAAATAAATAAGATAAAGTAAATTAAAAAATAATAAACATCACAAAACCCCCAGAAACAGGACTTTTATTTTACCTTAGAAGAAGAAATCAAGACACAGAACGCTTAAACTAGTTGTCCAAGGCAAAAGCTAATAAGTGGCTTAAATGTCACCTTAGACATGGAAGAGACTTGCAGCAGATGCTTTCAACACTCCACCCACATGGCCTCAGATCCCTCTACCATTTTTGCACAGACTTCTGGTGTGCTCTCACTCTCACTCTTTGTCATGGGGTGCCAAAGCCAACACGTCCATGAGCACGAAGAACCAGAAATGCCTGGGAATTTACATCCTTGTTGGAGGGGTGAGGGTGGATAAATACTTCAACTCCCTTGCCCCTAGCTACAACTCTGAGATGTAACCCACACTGTATCCATACCCGCCCTGTGGAACTAAGCAGTTACCCTCTTTGGGACTCAGCTCAACACACCATCCTCAACCTTGTTTCCCTACTGGTTCAACTTCTCCAACCTCCTTGAAGCTTTTTCTGGGAATGCCTCCCCCTCAAAAATCACTTTCACATGAATCCTTTTCTAGGATCTGCTACCAAGAAACACAAACTAAGAGAAATCTGAAGGTTACTCTCGTCCAATGTTTCCCAAATGACAATCACTCACACACATAATTCTTGCTACATCCACAGAACACCAATACTATTTTCAATTGCTTTATGAGGCTTGTTTTAACTTAAAGATATTTCTTTTTAAAGGATACTTTATATCACTACCTAAACTGTTTGTGTATGTAGAAAGTGATATCAATTTAAAAAAAAAAAAAAAAAGATTCAATTCTGGCTAGTTGAGGTAAAAGTCCTGAGCTGAGGATATTAAAAGCACTCTAGTACAGAACTGAAAAATTCTCCTTCACAAAATCCTATGGGTCCGATGGCATTTAAAAGAGAGTAACAATGAATGCTATGTGATTCTTGAGTATCTGATGCTGCCTTCCCTTTACAACCTAAATCATCCTGCATATGCCAACGGTACACCCCCCACACTCTGGGAAGCACCGCTCTGGTAGCCATTTTGCAAAGTTATGTATGTATCCAGCACAGAGCACAATTCCTGATACATAATAAATATACAGAAAATGTTAAACAGAGTTTAATGAGGAAAGTGAGTCTCAGAGAAGCTGAATGTCTTACCTACAGCCACACAATTGATCAGTGGGCCAGAAACAGACACAATTGAACCTTTTCTCTCCATACCATCTATCTGCCTGCATCTAGAATGGAGATGTGATTCATTCCTAAAAACCCACTATGACTCTTCCTAGATGACTTCATTTATTGCAGTAAACCTACACAATTATATAGATTTTTATTCTCTTATAAATAATTTTATTTAAATATTTTTATTCTCTTACAAAGAGTTTCTTACCAAAACTATTTAAGAATTCCATGGAATATCAGTGCTGGCTGATTTTCACCCACCATTTGCCTATTAGCATAACCACATCCTCTTTTTATCAATCTTCTTT
Organism: Galeopterus variegatus; assembly: GCF_000696425.1. Taxonomy (NCBI): domain Eukaryota; kingdom Metazoa; phylum Chordata; class Mammalia; order Dermoptera; family Cynocephalidae; genus Galeopterus; species Galeopterus variegatus. The sequence goes on along the minus strand of NW_007734049.1, from coordinate 20,890 downwards.
TTCAACTACTGCTATTATTATTCCTTTTTTTTTCTTTCATTATAACCCTCACAAGTGATTTCACTTTTATGTTCATTATTGTTCATTTATAATCAGCTTTTGATTGCATGCTGATTATTCTTAAATTTCAACTTTAGACTACTGAAGAAAAACAGTTCTTCGTGTTATGCTTCTGATTACAAAATCAGCTGGATTAAGTTATGTAACTGTTTTTCAAAAAGCCTGTACCACAGGTACTAAAATGTAGTTTTTCTGTTTAACCTTAGATGAGCTGTCTGAATAAAGAGAATGGCTAAAAACTAGGTGAGATGGAAAAATAATGAGATTTATTGTTTTTTTATTTAAAAGCAAAACGAAAAATGCCAGAATTGACACACAGGGAATGAATAAGGTTCTGCATTTATTCCAATTTCTTGTTTAAAATATTTCTAGAACTCTATTCAGGAAGTGGCATCAAAGCCTATGTCCCATTCCTTGGAATATTTTTCTCAATTGCAACTCTTCTGTCTTTAGGTTGATATCTCTCTCAGAGATGTTCAGAGCTTCTCAGTTCCAACACTGGTGTGTAAGGTAGTAGGAAACACTGTTTTAGTTCGAAAATAAGTATAGAAAGCATAAAGCAAGATGACTCGTGGTAGTGGTTCAAGAGCTAGCTCTGCAAGCAGCCAGGAAAGAAGACACGTGTCCCTAAGACAAGCTCAGAGACTCCAGAAGTGTCTAGGTGGAAAAGCAAGGGCTAATATTGTCATATAATTTCAGACATGATTGATCAAAAACACAGTCACACCTCCATCACCTCAGTGCAGAGTGGTTCCGGAGGTCTGTGAGGTCAAAACTATTCTCATAATAAAACTTTGAGAATAACCCAAAAATAACAATAACAGTACTAGTGACATTTGTCATTCTCATTCTTCACAAATGTACAAAGTACAAAAAACTCTTTGATATGTGTATTAGGACACATATCCTAGGACTGTCTAACAAACTACTACAGACTGGGTGGCTTACACAACAGAAATATATTCTCTCCCAGTTCTGGAGGCTACAAGTCCAAGATCAAGGTGTCGGCAGGGTTGGTTCCTTTTGAGAGCTGTGAGGGAAAATCTGCTCCAGGCCTCTCTCCTGGCTTCTGGTGGTTTGTGGCAATCTTTTGCATTCCTGGCTTACAGAAGTATCCCTCGGCCACGGCCTTCATCTTCTCATGGCTCTCTCCCTGTGTGTGTATCTGAATCGAAATTTTCCCTTTTTATAAGGACTCCAGTCATATTGGATAAGGGCCCACCCCGGCCACGGCCTTCATCTTCTCATGGCTCTCTCCCTGTGTGCGTATCTGAATCGAAATTTTCCCTTTTTATAAGGACTCCAGTCATATTGGATAAGGGCCCACCCTAATTACCTCATTTTAACTTGAATTCCCATGTAAAGACGGTCTCCAAATAAGGTCACATTGGGAGGTACTGGAAGTTAGGACTTCAACACAGGAATTTTGCAGGGGACACGATCCACCCATAACAGGCACAGTTCAATACACCAATGTGAATGGCGTCTGGAGGAGTTTTGCAGGGCAACACCTATGACAACAGAGCAGTTGTTCAAAGTCTCTGAACCACAGCTGATCCTCTTTAAAATAGGCTTTGCAATGGCAATAACAATGCCTACCTCCCAGCCTCACCATGAGGACTCAATATGATAATCCTTTTCAGTGCACAGCACCAGGCCTGGGCCACAGAATGGGCTTCAGAACTGTCAGGTGTCTATTTTTACTTGTGCCCTGCTTCGGGTTATCCAGACACTATTAATAACCATCATGTAGGTGAGTCCAAGAGAAGCAGTATAGCTGGGAAGCCCTCTCACAGCACCAAACACATCTCGCTATAATTGCCCATTTCTCACCTCCTATGTCTCCAACAAACTAGACTGTAAGTTCCGTGAAGGCAGCAACAGTCCCATACCCCAAGCTTCCCACCAAACCACCATCCACTGGGCCTGACAGTGCACCTATGTAGCATTTAACAAACACCCCCTGGAAGAATAAATGAATATGAACATGTAACAGAACATTGTTAGAAAAGATATGTCTTAATAGATATTTTAACTAGCCATGGGAAACTGAAAATGTAGCCCAAACTATACATCAGACAACATCTACTCAGGCAAACATCAACAGAAAATATACACTCATTGTACATCCATGCTCACAGCAGCATTATTCACAACAGCCAAAAGATAGAAGCAACCCAAGCGTTCATTGACAGATGAATGGATAAACAAAATGATATATATACATACAATGGGATATAATTCAGCCTTTAAAAAAAAGGAAATTTTGACACACGCTACAGCATAGATGAACTTTGAGACATTATGCTAAATGAAATAAGCCAGTCACAAAAGGATAGATATTACGTGAGCCCTCTTAGATGAGGTTCCTAGAGCAGTAAAATTCATGAAGACTAAAAGTAGAATGGTGGCTGCCTTCTAGGAGCTGGGAGGAGGGGAGAATGGGAAGTAGTGCTTAGTGGGTGTAGAGTTTTAGTTGGGAAAGATGAGTAAGTTCAGGGAATGAATGTTGGTGATAGCTTCACAACAATACAAATGTACTCAATGCCACAAAACAGTTAAAATGCTTCAAATGGTAAAAAAATGGTCAATTTTATGTTTACTATAATAAAAAAATACACATTCATATTTTTAGTATCATTAGAAGCTTTAGAAAGTAAAAACAAGATTTCAGAAACATAAAAGGCATTTTGCTGATCCAAATTTTGAATCAAAAAAGCAGTTCCTTTGCTACCTCCCTCAACAACCCAAAATTTGACCACAAAAACACTGCTTTGCATTAATAATTAATTTTACTTAAATTTTGATCATGTTGCTTATTTAAAGCTTCAAAGTTCCAGGAAAAGGATTCTTCTCCAACCTAAAAAGAAGCATGCTGGGGGAAACAGATTCATCCTGTATCACAGAACAAAATATCTTCAAGAAAGGAACACTACGGCTCATGGATTACCATATGCATAATATTATTGTTATATCACCAATATTATGAAATATGAAATACCATCACTAAACATTCTTACTTGGGTCCCTGTAATAGAAAAGGAAATTTAGCATTTTTCTCTCATCTTTATATGAAGTTTAATTCTGTAAGCTTTCCCACATATTAAAATTATATTTTACATAAAATATAATCATAAAAATCTATCTTGTACCACTCATACAAGCCTCACTATAAACTTACATCAAACAAAAAGAAAGATCCATTAGGTTCACAACATGCTCTGCCAGGAGTTTTGGATTTGATACTCCAATCCTAAAAGCTCCCTTAGGCCCAGCCTCCCCAAGGACCAGTCACAAACCTGCCTTCATTTCAAACTACCCTGCTCAACACTCAGCCATTCAATCCTTCCGCATCATTTTTCAATTAATGAGGACAATCTGTTTATGACTTTACCATCTCAAAATGCACCTAGATTTTCAAATTCACCAAATAGCACATTTATTTTTTCATGTTAATTATAAAAAAGTTAAAAACTGAAAGATTCATTTTTCTTTTCCCTGTATTGTTGGTTTTCAATTTTAATGATGCATTACTTTAAATTTGTGGTAATGGGCATGCTGCCAGTATGGATCTGGCCATCACATCTTGGGCACGAGTGGTGACAATCAGCTTTGTATCCCACAAATATTCATAACCAGTGGGGGAAAAAAATGATGCATCACTTTAAAAGAGTTCTGAATCTTAACAAAGAAACACTCATCATTAATAGTTTATTCCCTTAATCAAAAATAATTAATAACTCTCAGCTTTCTTTGTATTGCTTATTAAAGTCCTGTGAAAGCCCTCAGGCTGGAGTGAGAGTGCATATTAAATGCGGTTTCCCCACCTTCCTTTCAAAGGTAAGTTAACCCAAATAAGTCCTTCAAAGTCCAGCCTGTGTCACAAAGCCCCTCAACAGGAGGCAGTGGAGCACAAGCAGAAGACGGTGACAGAAAAAAATGGATAAAGACAGTTTCCTTATAAAAATGTGACGAGATCTCCATCAATATGGAGAAAACCCTAACATTTTCTGATAAAACTAAAATGCTGGTCCCCACTTCAAATCAGTGCTGTAGGTGCAAGAAAGTCCTTTCCCAAAAGATTTTATCTGAGTCCTCCATTCTGAGCACATGTAAGGCCTCCCTTTCCCACCTTGACTCTTCTAATTCCCTACTCGGGGCTTATACTTCTTCCTTGCAAGTCATGGACTTGAGGGGATTTAGGAGGAAGGCAGGGAAAACATTAAAGGAGGCTTTTGATGAAAATAAAGCCTCTCAAACTTCTTAAGTTAGTGATGATAACACCAAAACTAATAACTAATATTTATTGATCATTTAGGGCACAGTGCTAAGCCAATATGCATAAATTCATTTAATCCTTAATACAACTCTAAGCAGTGAGAACTATAAATCTCCCCATTTTGCAGATAAGGAAGATGAAGCACAGGGAAATTACCAAGTTTCATCAAGTTTAAACTGCCAACAATTTTAAGATGCACCACTTTTATGAACCACTGGAAAGAAAAAAAACTGCCAACCAATCTATGTGTAAAGTGTAATGAAGTGTAAAGACATCTGCATTTCTGAGATGTTAAAATGTGAAAAGGCTCAGTTGGTTACAGCACAGTGCGATAACACCAAGGTCAAAGGTTCAGATCCCCATACTGGCTAGCTGCCCCCAAAAATGTGTGTGTGTGTGTGTGTGTGTGTACATATATGAAAAAGGTGTGTCTTATAATAAAATATGAAAGTAATTTTCCCAAAATCACAAAGCATTGAAAGCAAGATTTGAACCCAGACCGTTTGGTTCCAGTCCTGGTTTAAAAGGTGTGTCTTATAATAAAATATGAAAGTAATTTTCACAAAATCACAAAGCATTGAAAGCAAGATTTGAACCCAGACCGTTTGGTTCCAGTCCTGGTTTATGCCTATTATCCTGTCATAAGTATTAATAGTGCTCCCTTTCACTTTCAAGCATGTCCCAGTTTTAAGGATAAAATATGTGATCTCCCTACTAATGGTCTGAGTAGAATAAACCCTGCCACCTTAGTCCCAGCCGCCTGTCACAGGAACTGACACAGAAGCCAGGGCAACCTGAGGGAGCCAGCTGGTGACTTGAGGGTCACCAGTACGGAGCTCCTTGTTAAGTAGCAGCAGATAGTCCCAAACAAATCCTCCTCCTGCGAAAGCATAAAGTGGACGACAACCAAGAGACCCTGGGTTATTTCAAATCAGGCTATTGTTCCAAGCAACGTTGAGGAAATATTCCAAGCCTGTATGAAGCCTGTTATCTATGCTTGTCTTGGAAACACTCGCTTGACTACCTGGATAGATGAGACGGCTTCCCATGACACCCCATTTTCCCACTTAATAATTCTCTCCTGAGAATCACCTTTTATTGGGATCATAAGAAAACAGTCTAAAACAAGGCACATCACCATCACCTTAACTCTGTGGTTAACTAGTTCAGCTCCGATTAGGAAAGTGAAGAATAAGGAAATCTTCAGAAATTTGGGAAAGTGAAAAGGAAACAAAGCAACCAGGAACATGTAAACTTGGAGAAAAGAAGATAGGCAGGTTGGCAGCAGTTCATGAAGAACAGAAAATAAAATAGTGCCCTAAATGGATCAGGTCACCCCACCAACACTACACTCAGAGCCCTGCTACTGGCAAAGCCATGGTGCTATTCCTCTTTACAGACCTTCTCGCCTCAGCCACAGGTGGTAGGACAGGGATGGACACCTTACATAAAACCAGCCAATCTTTCCACTGGCCAGTGACCAAAACTGAGTGTACCATGATGAGCTACACCAATGAGATTCTCTTGCTATTAGAACTAAAAAATCCAGAGAGATAGTAAAAGCTGGATGATGTGTTGGAGGAAAGGGGGCTGGAATGGAGAGCCAAAGTCATGTGCAAGTAGAAGTTATGGAGATGTTACCATAAGTAAGTGACCAGGTAACAGAGCAGAAAACAGCACAGAGAAGCCAACACCAAGGAAGATTAGTTTTGAAATAAACGTGAAGCAAGCGCACGGAGAAATGGACAGGGTAGAAAAGGGTATGCCAGACCCCCCCCCACAAGACCCAAACTTGCATAGACCTATTCCTTGTGCTTTGCTTTGTCTCCAATATCAACTCACATATTATACCAAATCCCTCCAATTTTAAAATAAAAATAAATTCTAGAAGTATGTTAGAAACATATGCTTTCGTAGCTAATGCCTCAGTGCTATTCTTTTGGAATCATTTCTAGAAAGCTGGCCACAAACTAGGTATACTGATCAAAGGGTAAACTCAGAATACCAGGAAACTGCATCCTCAATTACTTTCCACCAAGTAGACTAATGCAAAGGCAATAAAATTTCACGATTTCCCCAGCATTCCTGAGATCCCGAGGGCATTGCTTTGTGCAAGGAAGACAGTGAAGGGTGTGCCCTGGTTGGCCTTTGGTATGTGTTTTGACTATAGTCTATTCTTCAGATGTCCTCCACCTCAAATCTTTGACACACACTAGTCTAGAAGCCATTGAGTCAACACTGTGATGTGCAAACGTTTCTGGAATGAGGAACCACCAGGTGGTGCAATTGAGCTCCCATGTGACCCTCCCCATTGTCACCTTGGGCTTTACCAGATCTTCATCCCATCTGTGGGATCCTGAAGATAACCGGGGCCCAGGAGGCAGGCCTTCATCTCTCTCTGAGCCTCGAGTTCCCCAGATATAAACTTGGAATAATCACTACTGTCCCACATGGCTGTTGCAAGGATTAAGTGAAATAAAATATATGGAAGCACCAAGCCAGTGCCTAACCGTGAGCAGCACGTGATAAATGTTTATTTCATCTGGGAAAGGAAAATTATTCTAGCTCAATAAAGCCTTTAAAAAAGGCAAGTAAATCTAGCTTCAAATTCACTGCAAAAGAAGTAATCATTGTGAGCCCCCCATTTAATCGTAATACCAAGTGTCTCATATATCATCTTATTTAATCTTTGTAACCACCTGTGAGAACTACACCCTTTTCAGAGAACAGTAAGATTCAGTCAAGTTCAGTAATTTGCTCCAGGATACAGAGCAGGAACATGAGGGATCAGGAATTTGAACTCAGTTGAATTTGAACCCAAAGGTCATGCCCTTAACCCCTCTGCCACTCTGTTTCCCAGACTCCAAAGGCAGAGAAAGAAGTTACATAAGGGCCCAGAAAAAGCAACAGTGCAGAGTTGATGAGTATGCTCGCGTCAGTCCAAAAGCAAGGGTCACTCAAGGGCAAAGAGATGGGGAAAGGTAAGCAATCAGTTTAACTGGATGGTTCAGCCCAAACAGGATCCTTCATCAATACAGCTTAATGATTTAACCGCAAAAGTGGTTTATCAGCATGAAGCAGGTGACTCCCTGGCACTGTGATTTTAAGCAAGTCACTGTGTGACCTCTCTACACACGTAATCCCTCATATGAAACATGGAGACAGTACAATCTCCTTTACAATAATGTTGTAAGAGTTAAAGAAATAACATGCAGAGACCACTTTGCACAGTCTATCACATACTAAATCCTCAATGAATAGTCTATTACTAAGAAAGCCCTTTCACCATTAGACTTTCTACGGCCCCTCCCTTACTCCCTCGCTTGCCAAAATTATCCATATCACCTCTCAACTTCTGCTCCTTTCCTGCCTCTCCCTTCTCTGTGCACTCATTTCATTCAGACAAGTGCTTATAGAATAACTAGTCAGTTTGAGCACAGCCTTGTAGATCAGGTTCAGATCCCCAAACCGGCCAGCTGCCAAAAAACAAACAAAAAAAAGATAAATAAAAAAGTAAAAAATAAAAAAAATAGGCCAGCTGAGGAAACAGCAGTGCATATTAACATTTGCCCTCATGGAACTTACACTCTGACATTTGCGAAAGAGGGAGGAAGACAGACAAACAAATAAATTACACCAGGTAGAATCAAGTGTTATAAAATACAACAAAGCAAATAAAGAGTAGAGAATAATCCCCAGAGAGAGACAGAGTCAGGTAAGATAATTAGGGAAAGGCCAGTCTAAAGAATTAACATTGAATCGGAAAGCTCAATGGACAGTGAGAACAGTCAGAGATCAGAGGGAATGGTGCCTCGGACCCCAATATAGGAACGAACAGAGGGTTTTTGAAGACTAAGAAGGCAGCTCAACTACAGTACTCGCTGTGTTCTAGTATAACTATTGGTTTACATGCCAATTTTGCCACTAGACTATGAGCTCCTTGAGGACAGGGGCTGTTCTCTCTCTGCATCCACCCAGTAGTACTCATTAAGTGCATTTATCTGCCCAACATTCTCTTAAGTGCTGGGTTTACAATGAAGAACTAAATCAGTATTTCTTCTACCTTTGGGGAACTTGGCACCGGACATACTGCAGTGTTCAGAAAATATTTGGTAGGTGATACTTGCTTTATTTTCAGTTCAGGAGTTATATGCCGCCGAGTTCTGGGCATTTCCATTCGTCCCTCCTTGCTTGCCTAAGAGATCACCATCATCCCTCAACTTCCCTTACTCGCCACTCCATACTGAACTGTTCACCACATCTCCTCTAGTCTTTGCCTGCTCTCTCTCACCTCTGCTTTTGCATGCAATTCTTTCCACCTGGAATGTCTTCTCCATCACCCCTACCTTCTCCACCAGACAAATTCCTGGTATTAATTTACAAATTTCATTAGTATATTGATTTTATCATTTGCTCACACATGTACAGATCTCTCAAGTTCTTCAGGCAAAACTTTCCCATCAAGTTACAAAGCGATGCATTGAGTGACAACTGCAGATTGAGTAGTAAAGAGAGTTGAAGGACAAATGATCTAGAACATGTACAGATCTCTCAAGTTCTTCAGGCAAAACTTTCCCATCAAGTTACAAAACGATGCATTGAGTGACAACTGCAGATTGAGTAGTAAAGAGAGTTGAAGGACAAATGATCTAGGGTTACCTATGTAATTTCTTTCCCTCCCCCAAACATGACATATTTCAGTGACTTCCTGGGCTTTGTGCCCACAGAACGGGGCCAGTTTAAGGGTAGCAAAGTTCTCACTACTGGGGGTCTGTGCACTCAATCACTTGCCCATGAAATGTTTCATTCACAGTAAACAAAACCAATTTGGGACAGGAGCTATCGCTTAAAGGTCTTCCTCCCACAGAAGGTCAATAGTTTAGCATCTAACTTATATGAGATGGATTCCCTTTTCTAACAGCAGAAATTGTAGCTGTACTTCATTTTAAAAAAAGAAAAAGGAAGAAAAAAGTCAGATATTTATTCTCCCAGGCAAGAAGGCAGATATAGGTAAGTCACAACTTCCAACAGTCTCCGCAGCCTCATTTAGCTGATAAGAGTGTGCTCATAACCTTTAGTCCTTCACTTCCAAAACCTGTGCATCCATCTTTCTCCTCCCACTTCTGGAAAGAGCAGAAAATTCAGTAGGAGCCATTCTTTTTGAAGACCATTGTTTTTTACAACAGCAGGGGCATGGGTTTCAGCAGTTTCCTTTGACAACATACATTCCTCTCTAAGTTCCTGGACAGAAGCTCTGGGCTTTGTGGGAAACCACACAATGATTCTAAAGTTTCCCACAATGTCTATGCTTCTCTTACAACAGAACAGCTCCATAAACTTCACCAAGCCATCATGAGAGGGTAACTGTCCTAAAAGGCAACAAAATCCTGTGTTCAGAATTACTGATGACCACTTTAAACTCAGTGTCCTTAGCCAAGACTTCCCTTAAGACGTGACTGACAGACTAGGCTCATGTCTGTGCCCAGAACCTTGCCATATTACACCACCAAGTGTCAAGCACCTTGTTCACCTAGCTGACTTTTTGAACAAGCAATGTAGCCCCTGCCTGCCAGGATTTGGGTCTTTGGAAAGACTTCTAACAATGGGCACCACTTGCCTAAAAGTTTGAAAGCCAGCCTAGCCTAGACTTATAATAAGGAGTATGGATGGTATAGAAATTAAATGCCTGGGCCTCAACAGCCAGGACTGGGATTCAGATCCAGGCGTTTTTGTTTTGGTTGGGTTTGGCTTTTTACTGGGTGTATAATTTCAAGCAAGTCACTTTAACCACTCTTAGCCCATAAAAACTCCTTACCACACCCCACAAGTCTCCATGTGATATGGTCCCTGTTTACCTCTGAGACCTTGTCTTTTGCCTCTTTCCCCCTCTTTAACTGCCTACACATGCTGAGCTCACTCCCACCTCAGGGACTTTGCACTTGCTGTTTGCTCTACCTAATGCACTCTTCCCCCAAGTCTCACCTGGCTGGCTACCTTTCACCACTCAGATCTCAGCTCAAAATGTTAAAAAGTCACCTCTTGGATCTCATAAACATAATGTTCAGCAATGCTGAGTATGAACATGCATATTGTATAATTCCATTCACACAAAATACAAAAAAGGAACACAACCAGTATATGGCAGTGTAAATAACGGGACACTGTGTGGTGGAGGTAGTGACAGGAAGGAGCAACAGGGGGCTTCTGGGTTGCTGTTATATGGTTAGTTTCTTGATCTAGCTCTGTTTACGTGGGTATGTGTTCAGTTTGTGAAAATTAATTAAGCTATTTGCTTATACTATGTACATTTTTCAGTATGTGTGTTATATTTCAAGAAAAAATTTAACCCAAACAAAAAACCACCTTGTCAAATAGGTTTTCCCTGATTATCCAGTCTACACCCACCCTCCTGCTAAGCTATTTGTTTTCCATCCCAAGACCCTGGTTGATTTTTTTCATAGCATTTGTCACTAGCAGAAATCATCTTCATTATTGGTTATATGTGTAGGGTCAAGCCCCACCCCCAACCCCATTAAAATAAAGTACCATGTGGCCACAGATTCTGCCCACCTTGCTCACCATCCCCAAATACCAGGGCCTGTAACAGTTCTGCCAGATAGTATGGACTGGATAAAAAATATACATATAAATAAGAAATGGCTAAAAGGGGACCTTTAAGGACATAACATCAATCAAAAGTCAAAACAGCAAAGCTAAGAGCATAAGTAACAACAACAAAAAAACTTCAGTGACATTAAGCATCAGGAATATGTGTCAAATGTTAAATTTAACCACGGGAGGAGATAAAGTGTTATTCTATGGGTATCTTTGTGAGACCAGTTAAAGTTACTTCTCAAAGCAGAAACTGGGTCTTTCATCTCTGTACACCCAACGGTTTTTCACAAGGCCTGTTACAAAGTAGGTCTGGGCCAAGAGTGGCAACAGATTTCTGTGACACTTAGTGAGGAATCTTAAGTTTGGTGGGAAAAGTGGGCCATGTTCAACTCTAATCTTTGCTGTGGGCAAGGAGCTGGGTAGGCACAATATCAAATCAGACTTACATGGAGCAGAACTAAGGTGCGCCCAAGAATTCAAAAACAGAGTTCCTTACAAGTCACAAGCAATGCTTACCTATTTTTATTGCCAATTCTAAAATGCTTATAAAGGAAAAAATAAAAATATGTCAATAGTGCTAGTGACTTGGAGGTTACTACTGCAGATTAATTTATATGTTGACACAATGTATTTTCATGAGGAAACCTGCACTCACCAGGCAATAGCCTGGTGTAATGGAAACTTAAAGCTAAACGTTTATTCTGGAATCAGCTCTGCCACAAATTCTCTCTATAACCTTGAACAAGTCATTGAACTTCCTTAGGCTCAATTTTTCCTTTTTTTTTGGCAGCTGGCTGGTACAGGGATAAAACCCTGGAACCTGAAGTTATCAGCACCATGCTCTAACCAACTGAGCTAACCAGCCAGCCCAGGTCTCAATTTTTCTACCCATGAAATGAGCTGAAAGGAACTAGATGCTTGCTGATGCTCATTTTCAGTTCTTGGACATTGTGTACAATTCCTATCTTTACAAAAACTATGCCGATCTTCTTGTGTTTACAGGATACCAAATCATCCACAAGTATACAAATCAAAGGAACCAGATGCAGAGAGGTATCTTCCTCCCAAAACAAGGGCATCTATTCCCTACCAGGTTCTCTCGAGTACTGTGTTCAGGTTCCCATTTCTTGGTCAAGCAAGAAGCCTTAACATACTTCAGCTAAATATTCTGCATTTTAGGTTTCTCTGTACAATTATTTCCTTTTCTTGAGTTTTCACTGCTCATGTTTCTCATCAATTCAAATCTACACTCATCGTTAGCACCATAGTTCTTGTTTTCTGTAACACTTAAATAATAAATAGGGCTTGATCACCTGAAGGTATTCTCCTTACTCTACTGCAACAGTCATTAGTGATTTTTAATTAGACAAAACCGCCATTCCTTCTGCTACCCTATCATCCTGTCAGGTGCCTATTAAGGATATTACAGTAATAAGTATTAGCACCTTTTAAATTTACATTAATAGAGAAATGTGAAGTCAGGAAATGAAAGGGGGGGGGGACCTCACAGATGTCATAATTAACCAAAGCTTAGAGTAACTCAAAAAAATCATTAGTGTAGCTATTTTTTTTTTTTAATTTTCTTAAAAACTATACGATGCATATCCTGGCTAAAACTGTGAGTGATAATTTGCTTCTCATCAATTAAAAATGGGGAAATGGACAAGGTGGTTGCTCTGCTGTAGCTGAACCCCAGACTGTCCTTTCTCTAATTCTCTAAAAGGAGAGAGATTATCTATGGAGATTTAAGAAGTCGGTGGTAGAGTGATTTCTCCAAGAGTCATCACCAACTCAAAAATTCCCCAAAGGCCTCCTGACTACTGTGCAGCTTGCCATCTGCAGAAGGTAAAATCTACTGGAGGCCAAGTTCGAAGAGCTAAGCTATTCAGTGTCCACCATTGGCCTTCCAGCGTGCTATCCTCCATAAACCAGGACAGGGCCAATGGTCTGATGGGTCTCAGCGACTAGACTGATTTTTCAATGAAAGGATGGAGCGCGTTTTGCCGTTTTTCTCCTTGATCCATGCATTTCACCAACTCAGGCACCCCGCACTCCCCGAAGCGTGCAAAAGCAGGCAGCCTGCAGAACGTTCACTCCGGAAGGTGACTGACTTACTCATAGCGGGCGGGGATGGGTTTCTAGACACGTGTACCACGTGGCCTACCAAAAGCGCTCAAGGTCGGACACGTTTCAAAAGCATAACTAGCACAGCTCATAAGAAAACCTCAGGATTCCCAACACCCGGTCTGCAGAACTTTTCTTAAACTTGCATCCAGAGCCTGGTACAGAGCCATGCGCCTTCACCGCGCTCCGAGGGGACCGACGTCAGCGACTCCTGAGAGCTGGGTCGTTCACACTCCGGGTCACCCCGACTGCCACCCCCTCGGCCCTGGGCCCCACACCGAGCGGCCGCGCACCGGGGCCAGGAGGGGAACAGGAGCAGCAGGAGGGGAGGAGAGCCGGGGCGGGCGGGCGCCGCGGCCAGCGCCCTTCCGGGGCTCCAGCCGCCAGGCCGCGCTCACCTGGGACCTGGCCGCCAGGAACGGGGCCCGGAGCGACACGTCTCGCAGAAGTTTCCCGGCCTGCGCGGCCACCGGCGACGCCATCTTAACCAGGAAACCCGGCGCGGGGGAGGGGACTGAGCGCCGGCAGGGAGGAGGGGGCGGGGCGGGGGGACGGGAAGAGGCGGGCCCGGACGTCCCTCTGCACCCTGGGCCGCCCCTGGGCGCTGGGGGCGCTGGCCTTGCTTGGGCAGCCAAGCCCTTCGCCACCACTCCCACCCCAACATGGCCCCAAGTTCACTTTTAGCCGTTAGAAGGCTTGGTGGCCTTTTCACTGTCCTATCCCCAGGCTTACGATTTGGAGCAAAATCAGATCTCTAGCACAGCGGGCTTAGGGCTGAAACTGTCCCTGGGGACAGACGGACAAGTGAATATTTGTTATTGCAATGAGTGCTGGAAGGAGTGGCCCACGGAGCTGGTGCCATCCAGCAGGGACCTTTGGTCTAGTCCCAGGGTCACAGAGATCTGTCTAGGGAAGTGATGCTTGAGGTGAGACGTATCAGAAAGTGGCCCTGTCCGCTTTCTCCTTGTTTGTGGAGAATAAAACCCAGGAGGGTGAGTGGTGGACCTGGCCTCTGGTAGATTTTACCTTCTCGAAGGAATAGAGAGAGGGGTGGAGAGCCTGCAGTTCAGGGGGTCAAAGTCGATGGAGTGATTTGTTTTATACATACGTACTCAACCGAAGATCAATGCACAGCTGTTGAAGGATTTTAAGCACGGTAACCATGATAAGAGCAGACATTTATTTGAAATTTACATGACCCTAAGCACTGTACATATAACAAAAATGACAATAGCAAACAAGCTGAGTATGTGCCACGTATGTGACAAATATGAACTCATTTAGTCTCCATCGCAATCTTGTAAGTAGTACAAGTGTAAAATCACTATTTTGCAGAAGAGAAAACTGAGGCACAGAGAGATTAAGTAACTTGCCAAAGGTCACAGATCTGATAAGGAGTAGAGATGAGATTCAAATCCATGCTCTTTCTCTTCCCTCCAATAAAACACTATTTTAGTATTGTTTTTAACTTTATTCACTCTTGAGTATATGATTATGAGAAACAATACAATGTGACAGAAGTAGGCAGCTATTGCTAGTAGTTTTTTTCCTTTTATCTTTTTTGAGGAGGGAGGAGGAAGGATTTTTATTTCAATATAATTTAAATTTACAAAAAAGTTGCAGTAATATTATCCCAAAATTCCTGAATATCTTTTATTCATTCACCAATTATTTACATGTTGGTCCACTTTTCCATTCTCAATAGGTAGCTGTAAATATAGGTATATTGATTTATAGCCCATTCATAGTCAAAATATTACCCACTAGTTTTAGCATCCATTGATGACTGAATCAATTATTACTATAATGGTTGCAAAATTAGCAATTGCCAAACTCCATCCTTCTCACATTTATTAGTTTGTATTCTACTCTGAGAAGAGTTTCACCTTCTCTCCATTTTCTCTTTTATTCTTTTATTCATTTGTATCAGTATGGACTCATGTACTCCTTTTTATTCACTGGCAAATCTTTGCTCTTTTCCATTATATACATTTTGTTGACTCTGGATATCTGTCATTAAATCTTCAGAAACTCTGCAAGGTCCTACAATTATTACTATTTTGCCAGAGAGAGAACTGGGCCACAGAGAGTTCCACTCTAAGGTCATGTAACTTGCCCAGGGTCACATAGTTTGGGATCATATTCCCCAAAGCTGGAATCTAACCACTCTACTCCACACCTTTCTCTTGACATAAGTGGATTTGAGTTTCCATGTAGTTTAGTTAATCTTTACACCTACTGGGTCTGTCATCTAGTCAGGATGGAGCAAAGACTCTTGTCGGGCTGGCCTGTGGCTCACTCAGGAGAGTGTGGTGCTGATAACACCAAGGCCACGGGTTCGGATCCCTGTCTAGGGATGGCCGGTTAGCTCATTGGATGAGCATGGAGCTGACAACACCAAGTCAAGGTTAAGATCCCCTTACCGGTCATTTTAGAAAAAAGACTCTTGTTAATGTTTGCAGAGTGAATGTTTAAACTTGGTGAGAGCTTTTAAACATGCGGCCAGAAGGAGTCCACCTACAGAATTAATAAAAGGCTGTTTATTCAGACATTATTATGCTAAGGGACCCTGTTACTATCACTTTCCTTCTGATACAGACTAGAAGGGCGTGGAAAGGAGTGTTTGTTTTACAGACAAAGGAGACTGATGAGTGTTCTTTTAGGATGGGACTTTTCTATTAATGTGGGATTTTTAGAAATGGAGTGGGAAGAAGCTTTCTGATTGGCATTCAAGTACATTGGCAGTCTTTGATTTGCTCACTACCTACTGGTGCATAACTAGAGGCTTTCCAGGCTGGATAGCATCATGAGTTTTCCTGTTTCCACTGGAAGACTGTCTGGTCCTCAGCTCTGGGGCACAGATTTTTTATCAGCAAATTCCTCAATGTTTTTACTCACATTCTCTCATCCTGCCTTCTCTACAGCGAGTGGATAGGGGAGATGGGGAAGAAAGAAGAAGGAAATAACAATTCATATGGTGTCTCCAGTGCTAGGCACTGGGCCTGGACTAGAGGAAATACTCAATAAACACATGTGGAATGTCAAACTTACTGAGTTTCTCCTAAGAATTCTCCCTATTTCCTATGCCCTTTTTCCCCCCGCCCCAAATAGGAAGCTCTTTGAGGGCAAAGAACATGGATTCTACCAGAGTTCTGCTCTGTGCTTTACTGGGACAAGCTCTGAGTTTTCAGTCAATCTGGATTGGATTCAAAACCCCCATAGACCTGTGATCTGGGCAAGTACCTACTTCATAGGGCACTAGTAAGTAGTCAATGAAATGTATGTAAAGACCCTGTACACAGTGGGGGCTTAATAAATTTTTACTTTTCTTTCATTAGTGAACTCATAATAAAGACCTTTTTGAGATCAGTGTGAAATACCAGAGCCAAGCTAAGATGAGGGTTAGAAGGTCCCTGACACTTTGTAACTTATCTCGATAGCACTGGAGAATTACAGTGATGTGTAAATGCCAGATAAAAGTATTAAAAGAGTGTAAGGAGGTTGCTTCCAGTAAGAGGCTGGAGGGTAGTGGTCAGAAAATCATCACATTTTATTTTAGAGCTTCACAACTTAGATTCCTGGATTCCACCCTGCACCTGTTGGATCAGAATCACTTAGGATGGGGTCTGGGATCTGCATTTTTTTTTTTTCCTTTTTGTCTTTTTTTTTTTTTCGTGACCGGTAACAGGATCGCAACCCTTGGTGTCGCGCCTGCACCGTGCTCAGCCAGTGAGCAGACCGGTCTCTATATGGGATCCGAACCCTCAGCAGGAGCCGCCGCACTCCCAAGCGCCACACTCTACCGAGTGCGCCACCAGGCCGGCCCTGGGATCTGCATTTTAAATTATCTTTTCAAGGGGTTCTTCAGTTTGAGAACTAGAAAGGCAAACAAATCAAACCATAGTGGTGAACTCTTTAAAGAAGTTTCCTGGTGAATCCAAAGACAAGTTACTCTGCTGTCCTGCCTTGAGTTCCTAAATGTAGGGCAAAGAGCTGATCCATCACAGATGGAGGTGAAGCCTAAATGCTGCTTTAAAAGAGCCTTGACACATTGGCACAAAAGCCAGTTTCTACCAGTCGTCTAGATCAGCCACAACATGTAGAAGCATTGGCTAAAGGTGAGTAATAGCTACTCTATGCTTTTTGTTTGTCAAAATCGCAATCCTGAACTGCTTGAATAGTAACTGTGGCCATAGGAAATGGCACTGTCAAAAGCATTCCATACTCTCTGGGGTTGGATTGAAACACAATGGCAGGCATCAGAGAAACAGTTCAAGCTTCGACCTTAAGCAAGTTACTTAAAAGTCTCAATTCCTTTATCTGTGAAAAAGAGATGATAGTACCTATTTTGCCAATGAGATGCATTACCAAGTGCTCAAGATCCCAGTTGTCTGTCATGCCTTCATCACTTACTAAGAAATCTTTTTTTCTTTGTTTCTTAAGTATTTACATGTGTGAGCCTCAGTGTCTCCGTTAGTAAAATAAAGGCCAGGTATAACAGCAATCTTATTCAAGCTGGGAATTAACAATGTAGCACTTCTCATAAACTTTGCATACATTTCAAGTATTAAGTTCTAAAACTCCATGATCAAGCTCTGCATTTAAAACACCCTGCCTACACTGTTTCTTATTCAGTTAATCGTTCCAGGAAGGAAAATAAAAACATCAGTAAGCCCACATGCCTTCTCTTTCATCTTAGCAATGCATGTTAACAGAGAAATAATGTGCTCATTTTCATATCCACACTGATTACTCTAGGGGCCCTGATTTGCCAAAGAGGCATGTCATGAAACCTAGCAAAGGGATAGTGCATCTAGCAGTTCTGATGGTTGTTTATCATTACCTTTTCATTTAAGCATAAAAACCATTTGACAAATACAAACTCATTATAACCAGTAGAGCTGAATAGAATTTTAAAAGAAATAACCCTAATTTTCATGAATTACCTGAGTTCATGCTGCTACATGTCAGGAATGAAAATTACTATTATATGAAATAAAGGGCGTTTGTGGATTTCATCTGATTATTTCTTTTGTATGGATAACAGATTTCTGGAATGCACAGGGCAGGAAACTTTGGCATTTCATTATGTACACAGGTAATATCACTGTTGCTGTTTGTGACAACCATTTTAACCAATGCTGCAGTTGTGTGGTTTGCCACTGGCACACAAAAAAAACTTCCATTGTGCTAAAGTTATTTTTCCCTCTTCAATAATGCATTGAAATGATTAATTTTGATGGCATTTCTCAGCAGCTTATTTAAATTATAAGGTGCCTAGAAGAAAAGAGATCTAACACTAAAAGTGGTCTTATTTGCCAAAACTTCAGTGGCCTCAAGAGAATGTCTTACTACATCCTGGAGAGAACTCAGGGAGGCAAGTTTAGAGCAGCAGTGACAGGTCAAAGTCAGGATGAAAAAGGAGCAAGAAACATCATTAACCAAGAGTAGGCACAGCCAGGACCAAGGTCAGCTGAAAAGACTAAATGTGTAGAAGATGTAATGGTAAAAACCAGGGCGATGACACTCTGTTGGCAGGGTGTTCAGAGATGGATGAAGAAGTTGGTGAAAGCTGAGTGAAAAACATTTACACAAAGGACTGTGGAGGCATGTGGACTGAAGGAGAAGAACAGCATCAGATTGACTGTCTATGGGAAAGAAGTTCCCTTCAGAAACAAAACGTACATTCCCATTGCAGTTGGAACCACGGAATTCAATACCTTCACTATTGTTACAAAAGCCTTCATTTCAATACTTAAACTAAAATTAAAGGGACATTCCACTTCAGTTGTTCTGCTTCATTAGAAAGTGCTGCAGCAGTGGTTCTGAAACTTAAGTATGCAGTCGAATCCCCTTGGCCTTCCTCTCCAGAGGTTCTGATTCAGTAGGCCCCCTGTTTCGCAGTCCACAAATCTGCATTTTTTATAGGTAATTCCCCACCCCACTGTCTTTGTTGTAGGTGGTTCACAGTCAATGGTTAGAGAAGAACCCACCTAGAAGATGGAACTTTGACATGACTAGAGGGAAGAACAGTGACCACCCAATTCCCCTTTCTCATTCTCTCTTCTCTTTCTTACCCCACTTCTACTATCCTCCTTAAACTTTCCCCAACCCCTCTAAAATCTAATTTACTACATGCAAGTACAGAGTATGGAATGAGGCTTCAAAAGATGTCTCCATCAGGCTGTTCCTGAAACACCCTTCCTGTTATTCACCAGGCTGAGGCTGTCTCATCTCTCAAGTGTCAGTCACCCCCTTCAGGAAGCTTCCCTGAAGGCCAGGCTGGGGTTATCTCAGTGGTCATCATAGGCAGTTACTGCATTTGCTTCTTGTCTGCTTCTTCCTTTAGGATTTTAAAATCTGCAACGACAATCTCAGTGTCAGTAGACTCCCAATGAGTATATGGGAATTGTTTCAGACTTGTTACATAGGCTTTTCTCTGAGCTGGAGAGTTTATATAGAGTTTTGGAAAGTAAATTTATTTAAAACCAAAACTGACTTTGCACCCAAGAAAGAAAAAAAGGGGAATAGACAGTGGATTAATATTTATAATCAATACAGGGTTCCTACAAATCAATAAGAAAAAGACAACAAACCCAATAGCAAATGGGCAAAGAAGACAAATAGGCAAGTCACAGCAGAGCAAACTGGAATTTTGTCTAAATAAATGCTTACCCTTGAGCACAGAGTTCTCTAGACAAGGATGTTCATTGCAGGGTACATATCCATGCATAGGAGGACTGTGAAATACTATGTGGCTGTTAAAACATTGAAGTAGGTTTCTCAGTGAAAAAAGCTAGTGCAAAACAATATGAATAGAATGTTTCCATTTATTTTCTTTAAAAAACATTTATATTTATTTTATTTAGAATGTATATGTCCTGTTTTAAATATTATTAGTGGGTGCCTTTAGGTTAAAAAATATTTAAGACTATAATATTCTAATTATGACATTAATGAATGAAATGTTAATTTTGGCCTTCCTCTTATGTAAGATGAAAGAATTATTCCCCATCCTCACCTTTTTCCTTTCTTTATTAGTTTAATCTGGTATTATAAATTTTAGCTTCTGGGAAGAATTTAGGGACCTCTCACTACCCTTCCCGTCCCAGGAGCTAAATGGATTCCTAGGGAGGCTACTGGGTCTGGTGCCTGCAGTGGCACTTTTTGGTGTGATGAACAAAAGAATTCAAAGCTCAGGATTCTTCTTTCCTAGGATTTGCTCGTTTTTGGTCTTCACGGCCTTGCGGAGTCTCTGCCCTTGCCTCCGATGCAGTTGGAGAGGCTGGGGACTCTGTGTGGGAGGCCTTGCTTACTCTATCCTCTTAGAAAGGGAAGGGAAACCTGAGTGGCCCAGGAAGGCAAGGCTTAGAGCTGGGTGGTGGGAGGAAATCTGCTCTTGTGTTTGTCCTTGCCTCTCTTTTGGAGAGTCCTCCTGAGTCTCAAAGCAGAGAGTAAATTGCCTGAGATAACGAATAGGAGGAGGCCAATTCCAATCAATCTGGGATTAACTCAAAGCCAGCACTTACCAATAGAACTTTCTGCAATAATGGACATATCTATATATCTTTATATCTGTGCTCTCCAATACCATAACCATTAACCATATGTTGCTTTGCCCCCCACGGATTTGTCACTGCACTTCCCCTGGGTGACGGAGCCACAAAGGATTACTCTAAGACCATCGCTTCTGAGCAGTGAGAAGCCCCGAAGTGGTTAACTTCCCTGGAACCCTCAAGCTAGAGGCATCGCTTCCTTGGGAAATTAACCCCGAATTGGGGTTCTCTTCCTGCATTTATTTCCCAGACCAGG
>NW_007734048.1:98077-100112 GCF_000696425.1 Galeopterus variegatus | reverse complement strand
TCTGGAGACGGGCAGTCCAGTTTGGTAACTCCTTGATGTCGTCAGGGACCAGGCTGCTTCTCTTCCACTAACTTTTTGAAGTAGCCCTGTATATACCATTTTTTTATTTTGTAAAACAAAGTTGATATCATACTATAAACACTATACTGTAACTTGCTTTTATAACTCAACTCTATATCATAGGAATTCTTCTATGTCCTTGCATCCAATACACCTTATTTTTAAATGGCTGGATAATATTTCATGACATGAATGTGCTATAAGGCGTAATCATTCTCCAACTGATGAATAGCCAGGCTATTAAAACCAAACCTACGGGCCGACCCGGTGGCGCACTGCTACAGCGTGCCACTTGGGATCGAGGCGGCGCTCCTGCCGAGGGTTCGGATCCCACATACAGACCGGTTCCCGCTCACTGGCTGAGCGAGGTGCGGGTGCAACACTGAGGGTTGCGATCCGTTGCCAGACAAGAAAAAAGACAAAAAGGAAAAAAAATAAAAATAAATAAATAAATAAAACCAAACCTACAATAACCATCTTTTGCATATGTCTTCAAATACACAGGATATTTTAGGGGGATGGACTCATAGAAGTGGAATTGCTGGGCTGATGCAAGGGTGCATTTTAATATTTTGTAGAAACTGCCAATACATCTTCCAAAAGGTTGTGCCTATTTATGCTCCTACAAGCAGTATATGAGAGTGCATTTTCCACACATTCTCTCCAACACTAATGAGTGTTTATTTTGTCGGTTTGAATAGCTACAATGATATTGTGGTATTTGAATGAAATTACCCCATTTTCTAGTCACAGCCCAGATTGAAAATCTCACCCGAGTAAGCAGTCACTTTCTCAGTGTATAGGTACAGCTCTGTAGTAGTGTGTGAAGGGCCTTTTGCCATATTTGATAGTGATGAGAGTGCCAATGCCAAGTGGATTTGATACTGCCATCATGCTTTGGTGGCTATTCCTTTATTCCAGTCACTGCAGAAAACTGTTTCCTGAGACATTGTGTACAAACCATTTGTAGAAAATTGTATCATCTTTGCCTGCACAATTGCATCATGCTTTCAGTGCTGCTGTATCTTCATTAAGATTGCTCTTTCATGAGCTTTGACTCCTGCTCCTCTAAATTTTAGTCTCTTTTCTACTCCAACATAGCCCTTCCACTCAGGGGAAGGAATAGAACTAACATTTCCCAGCATCTAGTGTATGCCAGGAACTGTATAACGCAGTTTACATATATTATCATACTGAAGCCTGACAGTAACTCTGTGAAGCAGAGCAGTACTATTATCATCCTCATTTTATAGATGAGAAAACTGAAATTGAGGCACAGAGAGATTTAACTAGCTTTCCCAAGTTCACAGAGGTAGTGAGTGGAAGATACTAGATTACAACCTAGGGCTGTCTCCTTTTTTAAGCTCATGCTCTTTCCACTGCACCACGGTATCTTTCAGTTTTCTGGAAGCATTCATATTTTTGCATTACCTGAGTTCTTATTTAAGAACACCTGGATGGAATTTTTTGTAAAATGAATACATCAACCTATTAATTTTCAGTGTGAGCTAAGCGTTGTTTTGTGTTTCTGAAGTTAGAATGGCATTCTGAATGTATTTTCTCTTTTCACTACTAAGTTTTAGGTTTGTTTAGTAAACCTTCTTTGGACTCTGTTTAGGCTGCTGAGCATTCAATTATGGCCCCTTATATTACTGTTTAGAATGCAAACATTGTGAATTCAGAAGGGAAATAATCAGTGCTAAAGAAACAACACCAATTGGCTGTTCAGAAATTCTGTCCCTGTCAAGATGGAGGTAGTTAGCGTCAAGCTGTGGATTAAAGAGAATTAAAGTCAGTTTTTGACCCTCTTGCTTGCCTCTGACCCGCCCCCCCTGGGGGGGGGGAGCTGGAGGTGCCATTTCCCTCAGTTACCCAGAGCCCAAATGTTAACCTTCCCCTCTACCTCTGCCATCCCACCCCACCCCCCCCCTTAAATCAACTTCTTCTTTATCTTTTAACACTCTCAGCCCTACTT
>NW_007734048.1:60123-97198 GCF_000696425.1 Galeopterus variegatus | reverse complement strand
AGGAAGTACTTTTGTTGCCTCTGACCCGCCCCCCCTGGGGGGGGGGAGCTGGAGGTGCCATTTCCCTCAGTTACCCAGAGCCCAAATGTTAACCTTCCCCTCCACCTCTGCCATCCCACCCCACCCCCCCCCTGAAATACACATTCAATAGGGCTTCTCGCTCTCCTGGCCCATGTTTCAGATTTAACTTTTGACTAAAACTAAGTAACCCAGAGTTCCCTCAGACTCTACCTTAGTAGTTAAACTACAACCAAGGAACTGATGGCATCAAATGCCTTTCTCAAAGGGTACTGGCATTTTAACAATAAACTTCCAAAAATGCCATGCCTTAACCCAAAGGATAGAGAATTTTCTAAACTACCTTAGTTTCCCCCATTGTGACTGAGCACAGGCACAAAGAAAAAGACACAGATTTGATAAAATACAAGTTTATCTGGTCTCCTCCTGTACCATGGTGCACACATGCCCACAGAAGGCTGCTCTGCCCCAACAATACTCAACACATAGAAATATAGCCTCTTGATCCTGACAGTTCCGTTCATTTGTATGACAAATTACTAGTAGTATATTTCTAAAGCAAAGATAGCCAGCTTCTCTAGTATTGTACCTCTGGGTTTTAATTAGTTCTTTCAATGGCCAGATTTCCAAATCTTCCCTGAATCTTATGTTGACTTATCAAGATTGTCTCATTGAGCCTGGACCATCCCATAGTATGGATATTTGACAGGAAAAAGATACATTATTAAATGTACAGGTACATTGGCCCAGGTTATTTGTTTCAATGAAAAATTACATATCTTTCTCAAGCTATATATGAATCTACCTTTAAAGTCTAACAAAGAAATGTTAATGATTGACCGGGCCGAATACTTTGGCAATCCTCAAGTCATACCATCTAGGTAAATGCTTACCTCACCCAAGTATGTAGACAGCCCTGGTTGAATTAATCCGACCAAAAGAGTGGTAATATAGGATAGTGGCTAAGAATATAGTCTCCGAAGTCAAGCACACTTAAATTCAAATCCTGGTTCTGCCAGTTACTAGCTATGTAGTCCTGAGTAGGCCATGTAGCCTCCCTGAGGCTGTTTTCTCACTTGTAATGTGGGGATAATATGAGTATCTACCTCATAGGGTTGCTTGTGAGTATTAAAGTACATATATGTAAACTGCCTGAAATGGAGTAAGCGCTCAATAATCACTGGCTACTGATAATAACAATACTAATTATAATACGCATTTTCTTACATACTTCACTACATGTTTTGGGCTGGGAAGCCAAAGTGATATAAGCCACAGGCCTTCTCTGGAGCAGTTAATCATCTATCCAGTACCACCTCAGATGGCTAAAACTATTTGAAACTTGCTGCTGAGAATATCCTGTTAAATATAAGTCTCCATCTATGGATACTTTTTCTGTGTTCTACCAGCCCCTCTCACCATAACAAATTGGTTTTGTGCCTTCAGATTATAAATGGTAAAGCCCTAGGAAATCATACTGGAGAAAGAAATCTGTGCAAACAATCACCTCTAATGGAGTTACTACTGCCTTTGGCCTTTATCTAGTATTTGCTAAAGAGAATCCCCAGAAAGCAAAAAGCTGTTCAAAAGACTCCAGTTTTCTAAGATGAGGAAGATGATACCATCTTCCTAATCTTACAGGTCATTAACTATTTTTCCCCAGTTGCTGTAGTGGCGGAGGTATAATCCAGGTACAGTCACCTATGGACACCAACCACTTTCTCTCAGAAATGAACTATAAGACCTTTATAGCCTAAGCATAAATTTATTGACGTAAAGCCTCCTCATTTTGATGAATTATAAAACAGAGGCCCAAAGATAAAAGGTGACAATACCTAGTGAGTTTCTGGCAATAATGGGCCTAGAACTCTAATCTTCTGGTTCCCAGTCTGGTACTCAAGGAGTCCAGCTCCAGACGAAAATCCTATGTTGATTTTCTGGAGGGACTCGGGCTGCCACCTGTGAGCCAGCCATGTTCATACACTTACCTGCATTCCCAGACAAAGTGCCTCCATTTGGAGGCCACCTTACTGGGGGCTTCAGCTGACACACTTCCAGGCATATCTGCCTAGATTTCCTTATTAGGGCTCTTGGCTGAAGCATTTTCCTCTGCTTTGACCCAGTACCTTTTCACTCCTATCCATTCCCTCTCTTCTTATCTCCAGCCCACAAGTTCATGAAGAGGAAGGAGCCTTTAGTTCAGGACTACTCAACCCTGAGAATTACCCCCATCTTCACTGCATCCATCTGACCCTAGCCCAGAGCCATTCCATGGGGGAAAATGGAACACTAGTGAGTTGGCATCATTGTTGGCTCTTGCTTGCACTATTGCAGTAAGTAAATAAAGGCATGATGATTACTTTCAGTTGGCTTATTGTCCTAATTGACCACCTTCACACTTGGCAGCTTGAGTTCTCTTTCTAATTTGATACCATGCTGTCCTACCACAGAATGCCAGGGGTTACTTTGCACGAAGCCTATTTTGTTACATTTTAAAGTAACTTTATGCAGTGTAGAGTCTGGGAGACCTCTAAATTAAATACACTCTTGTGACATTATTAATCTGTAGATTCCATATTTTGGTGGTTTATGAACTTTAAGTAGCATCAGAATTATGTGGAGACCTTTTTAAAATGCATATCATTGGGCTTTAAATCTAGACATTTTGATTTAGTAGGTTTAGGATGGGGATCATAAATCTACATTTTGAACAAAAATCGTAGTTGAAGAAATATTGAATTAAGGAAAATAGTCTTCAAAATATGACTTTATGTGGAAAAAACCTATTAGTCTGTTTACACACACACACACACATACTCCAAACGTAATTTCTCTACCTTGAAATAGCCAGATAGGTTGTATAGGTTCCCAGTCTGCTTTTTAACCACTTGTTCGGTATATACCAGGCACTCACTGGAATTTACCAGAACTATTTTCTCTAATAAAATACAAAGAAATACCAGACACAATCTGGGATTTTTAGTGATAATCTTTCCAAGGGAAATAATGTTTCTGTGGCATGCCGAACTTAGCAGAATCAATTCAAGCCTGCTTGATGCCATATTTCAGTGGCAGAAGCTGTTTTTGCATATAAGAAAAATGTCTGGCAACCTCAGGTAAGAGCAGGAAGATTCCAAATAGAGCAAAAGCTCCTGGGATGTAGAATTGATGGGAGGCCTTAATTAGTACTTGTTAAGGCTCCCAGCCTGCACCTGATACTGCAAAGGGAATCATAGACTTTCCTTCTGATCTCTTTTTTTTTTTTTTTTCCCTTTTTTGTCTTTTTTCGTGTCCGGCAATGGATCGCAACCCTCAGTGTCACGCCTGTACCAGACCGGGACCGGCAACGGAATCGCAACCCTCGGTGTTGTGCCTGCACCTCGCTCAGCCAGTGAGCGGGAACCGGTCTGTATGTGGGATCCGAACTTTTTTCCTTTTTGTCTTTTTTCGTGTCCGGCAATGGATCGCAACCCTCAGTGTCACGCCTGTACCAGACCGGGACCGGCAACGGAATCGCAACCCTCGGTGTTGTGCCTGCACCTCGCTCAGCCAGTGAGCGGGAACCGGTCTGTATGTGGGATCCGAACCCTCGGTGGGAGCGCTGCGTCGCTCCCAAGCGGCGCACTGTAGCAGTGCGCCACCGGGCCGGCCCTTCTGATCTCTTTTGAACTCAACGCCTCATCAGCAATTATATATACATGGATGCTACTCCTCTGCTTTAAACTTCCATTAGTTCCTCATTGCCTAGCAGTTAAGGTGTAAA
Source organism: Galeopterus variegatus (assembly GCF_000696425.1). Lineage (NCBI taxonomy): Eukaryota > Metazoa > Chordata > Mammalia > Dermoptera > Cynocephalidae > Galeopterus > Galeopterus variegatus. The sequence goes on along the minus strand of NW_007734048.1, from coordinate 93,417 downwards.
GTCCTTGACTTTGATACTGGTGAACACTTAATTTTAGATCTCTTCTTCCACCATTTTCACTACACATACTCGCTGTTTTCAATGTCTTACAGTTCCCACACATTCTATGATCTTTCACAGCTCTCTGCTTTTGTTCATGCTACTTCCCCTGCCTAGAATGGCTTTCTTATAAATCTCTCTGATGAATTTTTATTCATTCTTCCAAATCCACCTTAAATGTTGTCTTTTCATGAAACCTTCCATGGCACAGAAAATGCTAGAGAGGCTTGCTGAATTTCTCTCCTTGGGCTCACTGGAGACTTCATGACTACTCTGTAGAAGTCATTTGAAGAACATGTGTAATTTTGGCCTACCAGACAAAAAATTAGCTCTACGAGGGCATAAATATTGTCTTTTATCCATATATTCTGCCGACTATTAAAAATAAGACAAGTGAACAGATATGATGTTGATGGAGGAGTGGGGAGAGGGAGGGGGGGAAAGAGGAATTGGTAAAGGAATACAAAAATCAACTACATTGCATATTGATATATTAAAATAATAAATTAATTAACTAATTAATTAGAAAGTCTGTCACTTAAGTCATTATCTTTTCTCTAAGCTCATTCCTCCTTCTAAGCTCGCTATTATAAATTATGACATATCTTCTCCATCTCTCAGCTCAAAAGCACAGACTTCTCTCTTTGATTCTTCTCTCTCCCTCCATGCAGCCCATATCTACTTAGTCTCTACATTCTGCAGTTTCTACTTTAGAATCATCTCTTAATCTATCATTATATTCCTATCCCCACTAACATCATCTCTTCCCTAGATTATTGCAATGGCCTCTTAAACAGTCTTTCCTTCTCTTCTTCCTTTTCCTCCACCTTTAAATCCATGCTCCAGGCTGCTACCAGAGTAATTTTTCTAAAACACAAAACTGATCACGCTACTCACCAACTCAAAACCCTCTAATCACCCCCTGCCCATCACCTCAACTATAAAAGCCAAAAAGTTAGCATAGCATGCAATGGCTTTTCATAGTCACCTCAAACTACATTTCTAGTATGATCTTTTTCTTTGACTCTATGACACGTTCATTCCAGATAAACCCAATGTTTGGCAGAGATCTTGGCACACAAATAAAATTTCACCTAACTGTGCTTCTGCACATGTGAATTTTTTATGCCTTCACTGTTTTTCCATGCTTTTTGCCCCAACTCTTACTGATCCTTTCATACCCAGCACATATTGTGAAGCTTCAAGTTCCATTCAAACTCCACAAAGCTAAGTTAGCTCAGTAACCAATTATTTGGTTCTTCAACCATGCTTTGAAAATACTTAACATTGTGGCACTTATCTGGTTACCAGTCTGTATTTCCCATTAGAGTATGAGCTGCTCCCAAGGTAGTGATCTGCCTTCATTCATCTTTATTGTAGTCAGGACCTACCATGGAATCTGACCCAAAGTCATTCCAAAACCATATACTTAGTGTGCCCTGTTTTTCACAGCTCTTACTGCAGAAGTGGGCCCATAAGTCCAGTAAATGCTTATGGAGAAATTAATTCTCCTGATGATTTGAAAGAAGACTCCATTACATAACAATTTCCTCTCAACAGCAAATAAAGTTATAACACACTTCCAAATTATTTCTTTTGCCAGAAATTGTTACTGAACATTAAAAGTTGGTTTATTTTTGTTTTTATACTTGAGGCAGTGACTATGTACACAAAGTGAAACTATCATATAAATCAAGCCAAGCAACCAAACGAAATGGAAATAAATTAGTTATAATACTTGGATTTGGTGTGTTCATTTCCACGTGAAGGAAATGATATTAAAAGGTATAATCAGCCTGGTAGCTTACCTCTCCCATTTAAAACAGATAAACCAGCTGTAAAATTAATCTATTATTATGGATTATTTGTACATGATGCTTTCTTATCCATTGATTCATTTGATTTTTACAACAACTATGATGGGTTGGCAGGGAGATTTTACCACATTTCTTTGTCTTTAAGATGCCACAAATTATAAGATGACCTACCAATTTAATTATAACTTTTCTGAGAAAAAATATCGTGTTATAAGACTTATTCTAATTTTAACAACTTTAAAGCATGAAAACAAAACTTTTGTTTTAGACCTGAGGACATGTGGTATGAAACCCCTTTGAAAATGGGGAAAATGAAGCCTAGAAGACTAACACTCATGTCGCATAGTTATTAAGTAGGAGATACAGAGGACTTGATTCTTTTAATAGGTAGGACAGTCTTTTTATTATTATCATTATTCTGCTAGATTTTCCTAATGTCTGCTCAACGGAATAATAATCTTGTAGGAATGTTAATAAGAGAGTGAAAACTTCTGTGATTAACCCAATTTGAGAAACTCAGAGCTAAAAACTAAGTAGTTGGCTTATTTCCTGTGTAACTTCTCAGAGATTTTACTATGCTAGCTTATATACATTGTGAATTTCTGTAGAACATTTTTCCCTCACTTTTAAAGTATCTTGTGGTGCTGGTGTTCTACAGAACACACTATGCCAAGAAAGAATTTTATCAGCCTCCAAAAGACATGAACCACAACTCTCAATTTGTTTCCTGTCACTTTCAAAGATCATATATATTAAAGCACCGAGAGATAGATCCAATTGCCTAACCCTTGATGTAATTTGGCTATTAAGAATGCAAAAGTGAGAAGTTCCATTCAAGAAAAACTGAGGAAGTAGCCATCTACATAGTCATCAGCCAAGGCATTACCATTTTGTCATTTATCATATAACAAATATGACTTAGAAAAAATCAGGGTTTTCCAAAAACAACCTCCCAGATTTGTCTGCATTTGGTACAACAATATCCTCCAAAATGCCTAGGAGATTTTTCATGCTGTTTTGCAGTAGCACCTACAGGAAGTCTAGTGGTCATCAGAAACATTCATTCATTCATCCAACAAACACTCTCTGAGCGCCTAAAATTGGTCAGGCACTATGCTGGAATATAATGGTAAACAGGACAGATCATTCTCTGTCCTCACAATGCCCACAGTCTAGTCTAGGAAAAATTGCTATACAAAGTACAATCTAAGAAACATATCAGCCAAGTACGGACATGCAAAATGCTGCAGAGTATGGGACATTTACCTGCATAATTCATGCCCCAAAAACTCTCAGTCTGAAATATCTGAATCAGGGATACCAAAGGAGATCCAAGGGCTTAACTTAGTAGAATGATTGGCTCAGCTTTTCTGCTTACATTGCCAGCAAAGTGCTACTTTTACCAATGCCACCTGATTCCAAAGACAAACAAAAATATCTAACATCTTCACCAATGCCACAATTTTATTCGCACTCACAGTAAAGAGCAAATGACATTCTAAAATGTATTTACAGAAATCTACCTGCCAGGTCCTGATGAACAATTTTTTGTTTCAAAGATATTGGAATTTTCTTTATGTTTAGTGATCCAATTGGCTCACCATAAGGAAATTAGAGATATAAAATACCTGCTAGACTGGTACCAATCTGTCTCTCAGGCAGTGCCAAAAAGCAACGGAAGCACTGAGTTTCTCACAGCATTAAAGTACTAAATGCTACTCTACTGCCTAGAGCTTTCTTTGCCTCTTCTTTTCATTCACATGCCACCTGATCTGTTTCTCCATTTTGATGGATACATTAATGTAATAACTGCTTTCATTGATAGAACATTTTATGTTGTTTTTACCCTTAAATGATATGCTATAATTTTTAAGGTATCTATAAACGAAGTGAAGTCTCTCTCTCTCATTTTGATGAATTACTATTTTTGCTTCTATCTTCATCTTATTTGCATTCTCCCTTTTACCACCAGCTTTCATTTCTGATTCCAGAACTTTGATGATAGCAATTATAAAGGAGGATTTAGGGTTGATGTATATATTTGTCAAAAAGGCCACAGAGCACCTGTTTGTGGAGTAAATTCAAAATAATGGTTTCTTATATTTCTTATTTTTAATCTGATGGAACCAGACTAACTTAACACAGCAGGTTATGTTGAGTGCTTCCTGCTGGGTATGGTGGCAGGAGCTGGGCCTATCTGATGATTCATAAGCTTCCCTAAATTCTGGCCTGAATAGTGTTTAGCTTTATGAGAATGGCTTCAAGGTAATAATTCCATGGATAAGAACACTCAGACTCATTCATTTCCAGTTAGTGTTTGCTGAGACACTTAAACTATGAGCTCTTGTAACTATGAGGCCTTTTAGTAAACACAATGAACAAGTAACATTGTATATGATGAAAATGGTAATGATAAGTCTTAGTAGTACCTTATGTCATATGATATATTATAGTGAGATCTAAAGGGCTCATTATTTGCCAAACACTTTTCTAAACACTTCACATGTGTCAGCTTATTTAATTCTCACAAATGTCCTATGGGGAAGTACTATTTCCAAATCTCAACTTTATAGGTGGAGAAACTGAGGCACAGGTACATTTATTCATTATGACAGTTAATAGGTGATGAAACTTAGCTTTTGCAGCCACTACCTGCCTCAAATTCCCCCCTCCTTCCCCTTCCTCTGCACTGTGATCCTCATCACAGGCAACTACATTCCCAGGCTCTCCTATCCTCTGGCTTCTAAGTAGGTTTGGTCAATGAAAGGCACTGGTGGAAAATTGTAGAGCAGGGCTGGGGAAAAGCCAGAGTGGACAGTCCTGCCTCCATAGCCTCTGTTCTATCTGGCCAGCCCCTGCCTGGGTTTTAGCTTCAACCAGACAGCCTGGCTTCTAGATTCTGGTAAAACTCCCTCCTTCCATTGTCCCTACAACCCTAGAAAGGGAAGCAGCTTCTTGTTGTTGTTAATCTCATGATGACTTCACCATCTCCTCCTTGACTCCTCAACAAGTTCATCACTCATTTAACTGAATTCCTATATTAAATTCCCTTTAGCTGAATGATCCAGAGTAGTTTCTGTTTCCCTGGCAAGACCCTAACATATAAAGCTTTGAATTCAGACAGTCTAGCCCCAGAGTCTATGCATTTAAATGCTATGCTATTCTACTCTTCCAGAGAAGAGTTTGATTCCATGTAGTGTTTCAAAGGGTCTAAGAGACGATTACCCATCCCAGAAGCTATCTTTAAATTATGGTTGGCCGAGAGTAACCCATAGTACCCCAGGACTCCATACTTGACTTTAAGGTCCGTGAAGACAGTGATTGTGAATGTTTTGTTCACTGCTGTATCTCCAGGACATGGCACAAATCCTGACATATAAAAGGGTACTTCGAGAAGTTCATGGAAAGATCCATATTATCGTCTTATTCTATTTTTCCATGAACTTTTTGAAGTTCCCTCATAGTAGGTGCACAATACAAGTTTGTTGAATCCCCACCTGAAATCCATTTCATTTTGTTCTCATGTAAGTAAAATTGATAATAAAAATCTGTCTCTCGTGATATTTATTTAGCATTATATATATGAGAATACAGTATATGTGCATTGCATGTATTCATAGCAAACATGGGTTTGGGAATCAAACTGTCTGCATTCAAAATCCTAGCTCCACCATTAACTAGCTATGTGAATTTCAGTATATTACTTAATTTCTCTAGGTTGCTAAAATGAGGATAATATTGGGATTTATCGGTCAGGGTGGTTGTAAGCATTAAACGAGAAAATATATGTAGTTGCCTAATACAGGCCTGCGGCATGGTAATTATTCATTAAATAGAGGCAGATGTTGCTATGACTATTGTTGTGCTGTTACTATTATTGTTGCTATTGTTATTATTTATAATTTTCCCTTTATGAAATGAATGCTTGTGTATTCCCTCAGGAGATAGAGACTGTTTAACTGATTTTCTGCCTGTAAGACCCTTCAGCCTTACTTTCTTTATGCCTCCCTGTTATAGAGGCTAAAGGCCTTTAAAATTGCAGACTAAAGCCCATCAACTCCTTAAGCCTCACTGCCAGTGGAGAAGATTTTGAATTATTTTACTTGTCCTAAACCTAGTACCAGTGTGTCTGGGGCAAGCCCAGAGTTACCACATACTCCAGGAACCTCAACCTCCTACCACTTCCTGTTATGCTTAACCAGTGTATATAACTGGGATTCCGCCTCTGTTTCCAGATTGAACTTCAGTTTCTCTGGCGGGTCTAGAACCTGAATCCCTGACTCCCTGGTTAGCCTTTGCCAATGGGGACATAATCCTTATTCCTTGCTCTCAATCAAATGGACCTTATAGAACCACAGTTCTATCATATTTCTGCATATAGAGATAGCCATTGCTTGAAAACTTCTGCTAATGAGCATCTATATACCATCCAATCATATTAGACCATCCTCTCCCTTGGAGATCTATGCTGGCTAGATCCCAACATGCTACGCTGCTACAGACACTGTGACACTAACTTCTAGTTTGCTCCCTTAGAAGCTATTGCTAAACTGGTTTAGTCCCAAAGCCCTGATTATGTTCTCATCTAGATTATTTTTCTTCCCCACTGGCCCTCTGATGTCCTAGTAGGTTTTGTGGATCAGCTTATATGGGTTATAACAATGTTCATCCCAGTTAGGTGCATCCCACACGTTATGGAAATGAGAATACTAGGTCTATTGGACCCAAAACCATTCAGCCAGGTCTGCTGATTTGGTCATTTCTCTGCATTCCTTCATTTAGTCAACAAATATTTATTTAGCACCTACTGTGTATAGTCTGCTAGGAACAGGAGATACAGTATTGAATAAGACAAAAATATAACATCAAGGAGCCTTCCTTCTGCAGGGTTGGGGCTCACCAAGAAAAATTTCTGCAAGAGTCCCAGGCTCTCTCTTGTTCTATATTTCTAGAAAATCCTTTCAAAGATAACATATCACTAATCTACTGGCTTCCACAATGATTCTTTTGCAGAAGAAGTGTATTTTGTGCTGCTAACAATATTAAGAGTAAAACTGATGACTACTCTACTCAACCACACATCCGCACGGTAAGTTATCAGTACTAAAGGGAAATAATTAGTCTCATTTCACCAAAAACTATGCCACTTAAGTGTCAAAGATTTTATAGCTTTGGTTTTATTTAAGAATAGAAAAACTGATGGCCAAGTTAATTGGCCTCATCAAGTCAGACCTTTGTCAACATTCTGTAAGTCAGAAAAATAAAATGGGGGTGATGTTAGACCTGCCTTTAGGTCAGCGGCTACCCTCCCCAATCAAGCTCACAATCCATTCAGAATGTCCAGTTGAATCCAGAGTGACTAGAATGACTGGGCAAATTTTCCAAGAGCAAAAGCCCCCATCACTTCTTCTTTGCATCTTTCATTGTTAATAGGTAATTAATTACCAAGTTTCACCTCAGTGTTATAGAAATTTTTCTAATGATTTATTGTATGAATAACTAAGGATAAAAAGTCTCCAATGACATAATATGTATACTGTGCATTTTAATTAGAAGGCAATTTAGATATTTATTTTGGCCATGCTCATGTGCAAGTTATTTCTAATGATGGAGAGCTGCTTTGGTGGAACTAATGATGATAAATTACTAATGGCAGTTGCAAACATTAGGTGTTCAGCCAAAGTGATCAATAGACCAAAAGCCAAGCTTAGACACAGTTGTGAATGCTTTATATAAACTTCTTATGGAATTAAAAAGGGGAAAGGGAGGCTCCCTTATCCTGTTTTACCAGAGAATGTTTCCTCAAAGTGCATTAAGACCTTCTTAGTATTTGCAAAGCTGCCTTAAGATAGAGATATATGAGCCCCTAAATCTTTAGACATGGGACTCTGAACTTTTCCATAATGCACTTAATTCTCAGAAGAACTGGGGTGCTAATACAATGCTAAAATATCCCAAGTAAGCTTAACTTTCCTCATAAATTTTATCTTGGTACAAGAGATGCTGAGTTTGATGAGAACCAGTTAGATGAAAATTTGATTTTGCAAATTGTTTATTTAATCACACATTTGCTATCAGTGAGAAAATAAAACGGCACAATTTCTATATGGCCACAAATCAAGTGCAACAGAAATATACTTAGAACCATGCAAAGCCCATTTAAAAATGGGTTAGACAATCAGAGCCTTTGCTGTCCAAAACAATCTTGCACAAGAGTGAAGCTATTTTTCTGTTTCATACCTCATCACAAAAGCACCCTGTTTCTGTGCATTGTAAAATATTCTAGGGTCAGTAGGACCTCCCACTTTTGCTTGGTATTTTGAAGGCATGAACCACAAAGAAAACAGACAGTGCCCAGAAATGCTGGTTCCCAACCTGCCAGAGAATGCTCTGTGTATCCAGATTTTAAGTTTGTTTCCTTATTTAAGAACTACAAGAGATACAGCAAATTATTCAAACTCCCTCATATCCACCACTCATTTCATAAAATAAAATATCACACTTGTAAATGAAGCCACCTGTGCATTTCTTCCTGTTCCTATTCCATCCCTTCCTCCCCAGAAGTAAACACTATTGTAAATTTGGAGTTTACTATTTCTGTGCATGTTTTATACTGTTCTTTACACATATATATTCGTAAACAACATATAATATTGTTTTGTGTTTTAAGGTGTCATATTATATGTATTTTTCCATAAATATTTTCTTTTCTTCCTTCAACATTGTGGTTGTTGAGGGATTTCACCCATGTTGATGCACATAGCTCTAAATGAATCATTTGTTCTTCTGTATGTATTCCATTGTATTCACATACCACAAATTTATGTTTTCTCTGTAGATGCATTCAAGTTGTTTCCACCTTTTTGGTATTACAAATAATGCCCCTGTGATTACGTTTCTTGACATTCATGTGCAAGATTTTCTCCAGGAGGTATACCCAGGTGAGAAATTACTGGACTGTAGGCTATATGCAGGTCTTCAGCCTTACCAAAAATGCCGAATTGGTTTCCAGAGTGATTGTGACAATGTAAATGCCCATCAGCAGTGTAAGAGAGTTTCCATCACATATTTTTCAAAAAAAAAAATTTTTTTCCCTCAGGAAGTTATTCCTATGTTACCTCAACATTACTTGCTAGTACAGCTTCTATAATACTGGAATTTTTAAAAAGGTAGCCCCAAGCCAGTCAACTTGATTATCTGGGGTCCACCTGGGAATCCAAATGAATCACTTCAGGTTCCTACTTATCAGCTTAGCCAATCTCAGGACAAATCTCAGCACAAGACGTTTATCTTTTTTTTTCCAAAATAAAAATGTTTTATTGGTTTTTCTGACTACATAAATGATACACTCATTAGACACATTCAAATAGTACAGAAAAATATTAAGCAAAGTTCATCTGAAATTCCACCATCCTGAGACAACTGCCAGAAGCATTTTGATGATCATCCTTTCATGTATTTTTTTATGTATGTTTGAAGCTTATAATTTTAAATAAATGAGATCATATCACAGTGTCGTTTTTTAAAAAAATCATGGATACCTTATTTTAAAAATTTGTTTTTGCTTACCCTCTATACTCCACTATTCCCTCCCATAGCCAAGGTTAATATCTTGGTGTTTATCCTTCTATAATTTTCTCCGCACTCATATTTTAATCATGTATATAGTCATACATGCATATACCCATTCACACATGCATATGGAGAATGGCTTTGTTTTGCTAAAATGGCATGATTTTACATATTCTTCTCTAAAAGTGGCTTTTCTTATTTGACAATACATGACTGAAATCCCTCCAAGTCAACTGACATAGATCATTCTTTTGAATGGCTGCACAATTGTCCATTGTGTGGATGTAGTACATTCATCTTCAGAAAGTTCTACTCTTCCCTCTGCACTTTCAGCTCCCATTGATTTGTTGCCTCTCCTCTGAGCATGGCCATGCCACAACCAGTCGCCACTTACACTCCAGCCAACTCACATTCTCATCACAGTTTACCTGTCAATCACTTACTCATTCATTTATTCATTCAATTCATCCATTCAATTATTTAACAAATATGTACTGAGTGCCTATAATTTTCCAGATACTGCATGATGAAGTTAAAAATGAAGGGAAGTGTCAGAGTGAATAAGACTGGCACCTCTTTTGCTTTATGTTCCAACCTTCCTCTCTTTGTAAAAAAAAAAAATCCAATCAATTAAATCAAAGTGAGTCAGAAAAGAACAAGTACTGAGCAGCTGCTAACGTGAGCCGAGACCAGACCCTTGTGGCATGGGGTTCAGTCTAAAGCCCTGGGGAGAAGGGAAGCACACATAGCCTAGCAGCCACTGAGGTGAGCTGAGACCGGCACAGCACCAGGGCCTCAGTCTACAGCCACAGAAAGCTAGAACAAGAGCCAAGGTGGTGTAATATAGATACCATCAAACCTTCTGTCACCACAAGGACAGTACACCACCACAGTAGCAGCCAGGGCCACTCTACAGGCAACGTACTGCTCACTTGACTACACCAATATAAGAAGAGTCACCAGTAGAGCCTGCCAGTAGAGGAGGAACTCTTTATCCTCACAGCCAACCACAGAGTAATGGAAGAAGCAAATCTTCTACCAGATGACCAAACATCAATGAAAAAATACTAGAACTACAAACAAACAGGAAGATATGACAACAACAAAGGAATACAGTAATGCTCAAATTCCAGGTACCACACAACAGGGAATCCTTGAAATGCCTGAAAAAGAATTCTGAGCAATGATCTTAAGAAAGCTTGAAGAAATAAAAGAAGACTCAATTCTAGAACACAAGGAAACAAGAAAAAATATGCAGAATATGAAGGAGGAAATCTACAAGGAGATTAATACCTTAAAAAGAATGTAGCAGAAATCTTAGAAATAAAAGATTCACTTATTGAAATAAAAAACATAACAGAGAGCTTAAGCAGCAGGCTAGAGCAAGCAGAAGAAAGAATTTCAGATCTCAAAGATGGTCTTTTTGAAATTACCCAGGCAGACAAAAAAAAGGAAAAAGAATTAAAAATAATGAAGAAAATCTAAGAGAGAGAGCAGAAAACATCAAGCACTCTAACATCCAAATTGTGGGTATTCCAGAAGGGGAGGAGAAAGGAAAAGGTATTAAGAACCTATTCAAGGAAATAATAACAGAAAACTTCCCAGGGATAGGGAGAGATGCAGACCTTCAGATCCAGGAAGATCAAAGGTCCCAAAAAAGATTCAATCTAAAAAGATTCTCTCCAAGACATATTATACTCAAATTTGCAAAGCTCAAAGACAAAGAGAGAATTCTAAAAGCAGCAAGAGAAAAGGGTCAAGTCACCTACAAGGGAACCCCTATCAGATGAACTGCAGACTACTCAACTGAAACCCTACAGGCCAGAAGAAACTGGAATGATATTTTCAAAACATTAAAATAAAAAAATTGCCAGTCAAGAATTCTTTACCCAGCAAGGCTCTCCTTCAGAAATGAGGGAGAAATAGTGTATTTCCCAGATGAACAAGTATTGTGGGAGTTCACCACACAACCAGCCCTGCAAGAAATTATCAAGGGAGTCCTTCATCTGGAATCTGAATAATAAATGTCATTACCACAGATACACAAAAAAAGAGCAAAACCTGCTATTAAAACAAAAAGGCCAGTGAGAAAGAGCAAGAAGCTAAATCATGCCACCTTCAATATCCAACTAACATTGAAGGAGAGAAATAAAAGAGGAAGTAAGTATCAAAAGATTTTTAAAACATCTAAACAAAAATCAGTTAAATGACAGGAATTAAAAATACCCATCAATAACCACCCTAAGTGTGAATGGATTAAACTCTCCATTCAAAAGGCACAGATTGACTGATTGGATTAAAAAGCTAGTCCCAAGTATATGAAGTCTTCAACAGACCCATCTCACATGCACAGACACAGACAAACTAAAAGTGAAGGGACGGAAAAAGATATACTATGCAAAGGAAACCAAAAACAAGCAGGAGCAGCTATTCTTATAACAGATAAAATAGACTTTAAACCAAAAAACATAATAAGAGATGATGAAGGCCACTATATAATGATAAAAGGATCTATCCAGCTAGAAGACATAATAATAATAAGTATATATGCACCCAATACTGAAGCACCCAGGTATATAAAGCAAACACTCTTAGACCTAAAGAAAAAAATAGGCCCTAACATGTTAATAGTGGGTGACCTTAACACCCCTCTCTCAGCATGGGACAGATCTTCCAGGCACAAATCAACAAAGAGACACAGGATTTAAACTACACCTTAGACCAATCGGACCTGGCAGATATATACAGAACATTTCACCAAACAACTAAAGAATATACTTTCTTCTCATCAGCTCATGGAACATTCTGCAAGATAGACCACACATTAGGTCACAAATCCAGCCTCAGCAAATTTTTAAAAATTGAAATCATTCCAAATATCTTTTCAGACCAGAATGGACTAAAATTGGAAATTAATAATAAGGAAAACTCTGGAAACTATACAAATATATGGAAAATAAATAACAGGCTCCTGAATGACCTGTGGGTCCAAGAATAAATTAAACAGGAAACCAGAAAGTTTCTAGAAACTAATGAAAATAAAGTTACATCATACCAAAACCTGTGAGATACTGCAAAAGCAGTATGAAGAGGCAGATTTATTGCAATAAATGCTTGCATCAAAAGAACAGAAAGACTTCAAATAAATGACCTAACACTACACCTCAAAGAACTTGAAAAACAACAATCCAAACCTGAAGGTAGTAGATGGAAAGAAATAATTCAAATCAGAGTAGAACTAAATGAAATAGAGACCCAAAAAGCAATAGAAAAGATCAACAGAACAATAACTAGGTTTTTTGAGAAGATGAATAAAGTAGAAAAACCATTAGCTAGGTTAACAAAAAAAGAAGAGAGAAGACCAAAATAACAAAAATCAGAAAAGAAAACGGAGACATTACAATCGATACTACAGAAATACAAAGAATCATTAGAGACTACTATAAACAACTGTATGACAACAAATATGAAAATCTGGAAGATATGGATACGTTTCTAGATACATACCACCTAACAAGATTGAACCAAGAAGAGACAGAAAAACTGAACAGACCAATAACAAGCAAGGAGATTGAAGCAGTCATTAGCAATCTTCCAACAAAGAAAAGTCCAGGTCCAGATGGCTTTACAGCTGAATTCTATCAAATTTTTAAAAGGAGTTAATACCAATTCTCCTCTAAGTATTCCTAACAACTGAAATAGAAGCTACTCTCCCAAACTCATTCCATGAGGCCAACAAAACTCTGATACCAAAACCAGAAAAAGACACTACAAAAGAAGAAAACTACAGGCCAATATCCTTGATGAACATACATGCAAAAATCCTCAAGAAGTATTAGCAATTAGAATACAGCAACATATTAAAAAAATTATACACCATGATCAAGTGGGATTCATCCCAGGGATGCAAGGATGTTTCAACATACAAAAGTCAATAAATGTGATATATTGCATCAACAAGCTCAAGGACAAAGACCATATGATTATCTCAATAGATGCTGAAAAAAACATTTGACAAAATTTAACATCCCTTCTTGATAAAGACTCTCAACAAATTAGGTATAGAAGGAAAATATATCAACACAATAAAAACCATTTATGACAAGCACACCACCAGTATCATTCTGAATGGGGAAAAACTGAGGGCTCTTCCCTTAAGAACAGTAACAAGACAAGGATGCCCACTCTCGCCACTTATATTTAACATAGTACTGCAGGTACTAGCCAGAGCAATGAGGCAAGAGAAAGAAATAAAGGGAATCCAGACTGGAAAAGATGAAGTCAAACTTTCCCTATTTGCAAATGCCATGATACTATATATAACAGAAAGGACATTGTTGGGTGGGAGGGAGGAGAGGGCAGAGGTAGGGAGGAGAGGGTGGAGGGAGGGAGGAGAGGGCGGAGGGAGGGAGGAGAGGGTTTTGGTAAGGGGCAACAATAATCAACCACAATGTATATTGAAAAAATAAAATTTTTTTTAAAAATAAATAAAGACTCTATCAAAAAACTCCTAGATCTGGTTAATAACTTCAGTAGCATTGCAGGATACAAAATAAATGCCCCCAAATCAGTTGCATTTATATACTCAAATAATGAACTAACAGAAAGAGAAATAAAGTAAGCCCATTTACAATGTCACCAAAAAAAACCTACGGATCAATTTATCTAAGGGGGTGAAAGACCTTTACAATGAGAACTACAAACCACTTCTGAAAGTAATTAAAGAAGACACAAAAAGATGGAAAGACATTCCATGCTGTAGATTAGAAGAATTAACATTGCAAAAATGTCCGTACTATTCAAAGTGACCTACAGATTCAATGCAATCTGCATCAAAATACCAATGACATTCTTCACAGAAATGGAAAAAACAATCTTACCCTCATATGGAACAAAAAAAGACCCTAAATAGCCAAAGCAATCCTGAGCCAAAAAAAAAAAAAAAAAAGCCAGAGGCATAACACTACCTGACTTCAAATTATACTACAAAGCTATTGTAACCAAAACAGCATGGTATTGGTATAAAAATACACATTCAGACCAGTGGAGCAGAATTGAGAACCCAGATATCACCCCTCAGGCTTATAGCCATCTGATATTGGACAAAGGCAACAAAAATCTGCATTGGGGAAAAGATTGCTTCTTCAACAACTGGTGCTGGGAAAACTGGATGTTAATATGCAGAAGAATGAAATTAGATATACACTTCTCACCATACACTAAAATCAACTCAAAATGGACTAAAGACTTAAGTATGAGACCTGAAACTGTAAAATTACTAAGGGAAAATATAGGTGAAATACTTCAGCAACTAGGTGCAGGCACAGATTTTACGAACATGAGCCCAAAAGCACAAGCAGTAAAAGAAAAAATAAACAAATGGGACCATATCAAATGAAAAAGCTTCTACACAGCAAAGGAAACAATCAACAGAGTGAAATGACAACTTACAGAGTGGGAGAAAATTTTTGCTAACTATGCATCCAACAAGGGATTAATATCCATAATATACAAGGATCTCAAGCAATTATACAGTAAAAATATATATATAACCCAATTCAAAAATGGGCAAAGGAGCTGAATAGACATTTTTCAAAGGAAGACATACAAGTGGCCAACAGGTACATGAAAAACTGTTCAACATCACTAGTCATCAGGGAAATGCACATTAAAACTACATTGAGATACCACCTCACCCCAGTTAGACTGGCTATAATCAAAAAGATGGAGAATAATAAATGCTGGCAAGGGCGTAGAGAGAAGGGAACACTCCTACAGTGTTGGTGGAACTGTACATTAGTACAACCACTATGGAAAACAATATGGAGGTTTCTCAGACAACTACAGACAGACCTTCCATACGATCTGACAATCCCACTTCTGGGTATATACCCAAAGGAATGGAAATCATCATGTCGAAGGAATACCTGCACTCCTGTGTTCATCACAGCTCTGTTTACAATAGCCAAGACATGGAATCAACCTAAATGTCCATTGATGGATGATTGGATAAGGAAACTGTGGTATATATACACCATGGAATTCTACTCTGCCATAAAAAAATAATGAAATTCTCCCATTTGCAGCAACATGTATGAGCCTGGAGAAACTAATGTTGAGTGAAATAAGCAAAGCACAGAGGGACAAATACCACACGTACTCACTCACATGTGGGAGCTAAGAGAGAAAGAATGAAGGAAAGGAAGACCACAGTAGTGTGTTGGACTTGCAGAAGGAGAGAGCATTCCTTGGGCTACAAAGTGGAGTGGAGGGGAAAGGTGGAGGGAGAAGGAGGTTGGGGATAATTAGGTGGGAGACACAGGGTACAAATGCAATTCGTGGTAATGGGTATGCTGCCAGTATGAATCTGGCCCTTACATCATTGGCACAAGTGGTGACAATCAGCTTTGTATCTCATGAATATTCATAACCAATAAAAGTAAATAAATAAAACAAAACAAAAAGGAATAAAAAAAAGAACAAGTATTAATTGAGCCCCTACTGTGAGCTGATATATCCATGGCTGAAAATGACAACATATTCACTCTTTTGTGCAACATATTTGTGTAGTAACATGGCCATAAATGCTCTGATGCAAAGAAAACTTTGTAGAAAGTAAACCATCATTTATTGAGTCCTGATATGTTTCAGGCACAAAGCTGTTATTTCCTTTTAATTTTATAATAGCACTGTGAGATAAAGATTATTATTTTTCCTATTTAGCTAAAGGAAACTGAACCTCAGAGAAAATAAGCAACTTTCCCAAGTTCTCATTATAAGAGACTTATCTAAGATTCAAACCCTGGTCTAACCCTACCAGTCTATGGCTCCTTATGGCTGATAGTAGGAATTTTAAACACCATGAACCAGACAAGTAAAATGCATTTTTCCAGTCCAAACCACTATATGCAAGCCAGACAGACAGGATGTAATTTGCTGATGTAATTTTTGCCAAGAAAACATCAAAAGAATCTTTAATCACTGCAAGTGGGCTGAGGTTCCATATCCTGTTACAAATGGTGCCTCCTTCAGGACAAGGTCACAGTATACAGGTCTTGATTCACTGCCCAGTCTGGTTTCATGTCATGAGAGCTAAGAACTATACCTGACTCCAGGATTCTTCCATAGAAAGTTTCCCTAGCGTCCCTTAATGATGGGTAGGGCCAAAGAAGAACTATCCGTAAGGCCATAGGAAGTCCCTGAACTCTCTTTTCAATGCACAAGATTTCTCTGGACTCAGCAACTACCAGGAAAGCTGGCTGAAAGAAAAAACCCTGATGTTATGGAGTCAATCCCAGAGGATCAAAGGCTGGCACCAGGCAGCACACTTTTTGTCACTGGGAGGAACCTGGAAGTCAGGTCTCAGTTTAGATGTCACCTCTTCTGGAAAGCCTTCCCTCACCAGCCAACCCTGGGCTAGTGTCCTTGCTTGCTTCCACAAAGCCCTGTGATTCCCCTACCATAATACTGGTCCCACTATACAGTAATTGTCTAGTTACCTGCCTGCCTCTTCCACCAAGACTGTGAGATCCATAAGAGGACAGACCATACTTGCCATTTCATTGTTATATTTATAGTACCCGCCACAGTGGCTGGTACAAAATAGGTAATCAGTGGGTGTGTGTTGAATAAGTTAATGAATGAACAAATGAAGTTAGGGCTGAAAAGTCAATTGCCCTTCTTTCTCAGAAGAAGAGACCCAGAAATGGTCTGACTGAAGCACTATAAGAAGTTGAAAAGCAGGACCTCACTGATCTGCAAAACATCCATAACACTTAATTAGCACTTACTGTGTGCCAGGTACCATTCTCATTAACTCGTTTAATCCTTACAACAATCCTATGAGGTAGGTGCTATTACTATCCCCATTTAACTGATGAGGAAACTGAGGCTTAGAAAAGTTTAATAACTCACCCAATGTCATTCAGCTAGGAAATGAAGCCAGGATTTGAGCCCAAAGATTGTGGCACCAAACTCTGTGCTCTTAACTACTTGAGGAAATCGTAAAAATACAAAGTTCTTTCTTGATTTTTGTCCCAAGATAAAAGGCTGGCAACTCAACAGCCATTGTATTTTCCTTTGTTTAGGTCCTAAAACCCTTATTAAACTAGACTCTTTACCCTTGGGAGACATAACCCTAACCCATGGATCTATACTCCTGGACCTTATACATTTTTATTGTTCTGGAAAAGTGTCATGCTAAGCTAAGCTCTGTACAAGAAGACCTGTAGTTGAGTCATACTAATATTGTCCCTTGGGTAAGTTATCTTAGTTTGGGCTCTGGCATCAGACAAAACTGAGTTTGAATACCAGCTCTAACATTTACTAATGATGAGAACTTAAAACAAACTCTTTGAACCTCAGTTTGTCGTCTGTAAACAGATAGTATTAGTATCTATCTCAAAGAATGTTCTGAGCACCAAATGTGACAGACTATGTAAAATTCTTAGTACCATGTCTGGCACAGAAGGAAAGTTCAACAAAAATTAG
This sequence comes from Galeopterus variegatus, assembly GCF_000696425.1. NCBI lineage: Eukaryota > Metazoa > Chordata > Mammalia > Dermoptera > Cynocephalidae > Galeopterus > Galeopterus variegatus. The sequence goes on along the minus strand of NW_007734048.1, from coordinate 75,499 downwards.
TAAGTGTGAACTGTGGGATTTATTTTCTTCCTCTGAAAAATGGGGATTTGACTACACGTTTCCTGGGATTGTTATGAGTACTAAATAGGACACTGAGAATATGCCTAGCATCAGCTATTGCCTGTGTGATGGTTAATGTTGGTGTAAACTTGATTAGATTAAGAAATACCAAGAAACCTGATAAAGCATTATTTTGGGGTGTGTTCATGAGGGTGTTTCCAGAAGGGATTAACATGATAGCCTGAGTGGACTGGGTGGGAAAGATCTACCCTCAATATGGACAGGAACCATCCAATCCGCTGGGGCACCAGAGAGAACAAAAATGGAGGAAAAGGAAAATCTCTCTCTATCCACTGGAGCTGGGATACACTCTTCTCTCCTGTCTGTGGACATCAGAGCTTAAGAATCTTCAGCTTTTGGGTTCCATGACTTAAACCAATGGCACCATCAGCTTCCCTGGTTCTGAGGCTTTCTGACTTGGACTGAGCCACACTACCAGCATCCAGTTTGCAGACGGCCTATTGTGGGACTCCTCAGCCTTCTCAATCACGTGAGCTAATTCTCCTAATAAATCCCCTCTCATATATTCATATACATATCCTGTTGGTTCCGTCTCTCTGAAGAACCTTAACTAATACAGCCTCCCTCTTCATCCCATTTCCTCTTCCTTCACTGACAATCCAGCTTCAGACGTAACACTACACTAAAACTACTCTTTAAAAGGTCACTTATTACTTTAAAAATGCCAATTCTAATACTGTTTTCTCAAGTCTCATCCTATTTGCCCTGTCTGCTACATTTTCTTCATTATTGACCACCCCTCTGTCTTAAATTTCTCTGTTCTTGGTCACTCTAAAATTACATTCTGTTGCTGTTGCTGCTGCTGCTGCTGCTGCTGCTATGTAGAGATATCTCTTGCACTAGAATCTCCTTTCTGCCAAGCTCTTCAACAGCTATTTGCCAAGGTTCTAGCCCTAGCACACTCCACTTCCCACTGAGCCCACTCATTCTGGGCAATCACATCTACTCCTGCAGCTACAAGAGCTCATTCTGTGTGGATGAGCCTCACATTTGCAACTCTGGCCTTAACCTTAACTGAGCCTGAGTCCTAAATCTCTATTGCTTGCTGGATGCCAAGCTTGGCAATCTCTCTTTACTTCCTCCTTAAACCAGCACCTCCTCCTATGTTTGCTGTTCTCAGTTCATGGCCTCTCCACTCTCTCAAGCCACCAGAGCTTGAAATCTTAGTAATCTCTTTCAATCGTAGCCTTTATTACTTGTTGTCTAAACTCAAATAGTAGTTACCAATAAGCCTCACTGATTTGAGTCTCAACCAGCTCTACTGCATCCTTCAGCTGGCCCCAGATTCATAGACCTAATAAACTACTCCCAGGTCTAGAAGTATGCATGGATATAACAGTGACTAATTTAAAACTTCAATATCTTAACCCAGCATCTTGCCTTCAAAGTTCTTTATCAGGCCAGCCCTGTGGCTCACTCGGGAGACTGCGGCGCTGGGAGCACCGAGGCCACGGGTTCGGATCCTGTATAGGGATGGCCGGGGTGCTCACTGGCTGAGCACGGTGCGGACGACACCAAGCCAAGGGTTACGATCCCCTTACTGGTCACAAAAAAAAAATTAAAAAGTTCTTTATCAATTCAATATTCTTCTAAATGTAACAGTATTATTACCCATGGCTTTTCCCAAAGTGGACTTAAACTTCACCATAGAATTTATATGTTCAAGTTATTCTCTCTGCTTGCACTGTCCTACACATGGCCCCCTTTTTTCAGACATTCATGTTTTAAAAGCTCACTCATCATTTAAGCTTCCCTAAAATCCCACCTCAATCTCATGGCCATCTTCAAAGACCTCAGGAGAAATCTCTTTCTCTTTCTCTTATAATCCAACAGCACCTAATTTTTACCTCCCCTGTGGAGCTTTCCATAGTTCATCTTGTGTTATAATTATGTAGATCTAGACCTTTCTCATGGACTATACTATAAGCTGTTTAAGGACAAGGAGGAATCTATATGTTTTTATCTATGAATTGCCCAAAACTTAAATATAGGGTTTTACATATGGTAGGAGCTCAGGAAGAGTGGGGTGTGTGTGTGTGTGTGTGTGTGTGTGTGTGTGTGTGTGTGTGTGTGTGTGTGTGTATGTCTGTATGTGTGCACGTGCACTCACATTTTAGTGGAATTGAGCATTATACATTCTGAACCTCCAGGATCTCTGCAATCTTTATCATCAAAGAACTGCATGGAGTTCCATATGTTCCCTGAGTAGATAGACTTTAGAAGCCTACTTGAGCTCCAGAACCAAGCACAGTGAATGGCCTGGATAAAGGATTGAACCCATAAACCTCTACCTCACTATCAGCAGCCTAAAGTCAGCAAGTAAGTAAGCCACATAACTTGACAATTTAGAGAAGCTGAGATAATCTTTGGATTTCACTGGCCTAGCTCACTGCAGCCTTAGACAAATAGATTAACAATGCCTGTTTATAAAGCACAGTGGGCAGCCTGTCATCATGAGCTTACCATCATTAATTCACCCTTTAAATTTAAAATGACACTATTATGGTAAGCATTAATAATTCCCAGCATAATAATAGTGATAGCAACAGATAGTTTTTGAAAACTCTTACCCCTCTTTCAATAGCACATCCTGAATGTTGCACTTAAAGCAGTCTCCTGAGTAGAGAAGGAAATGGAAATCTTCCGATAATAGCCGTTTAGAGTAATAATAGTTTAATGTTGTAGCTTGAAGTTGGTTGTGTGTGTGTCCTTTATTTTTTGAATCTCTGGATAACATCACTTATGGAATCTCATTTTTCAAAAGTACTGGCATGAGCTGATCTCATTCAATAATACTATAGTCATCAAATGGCTACATTCCAAACAGCTTCTGACAGTCATAGAGCCCCAGAAATGTCAGTGGCCTCAAAATACCAAAGAACAACATATGGCAATCTCTTATCTGTTAAAAGAATCTACTGTCTACCAATGGACCATTTATGAATGGATAAATTAGAAAAAAATACTGAGGTACAGTGGATAAAAGTGACACATCTGGTGTTCACCACACCTGAATGTGAAAGCTTGGTTTTTGGCAAGTGTAGTAGTCTATTTTTTTGTTGCTATAACAGAATACCTGAGATTAAGTAATTTATAAAGAAAAAAAAGAGGTTATCAGGTTCACAATTTTGTAGGCTGAAAAGTCCACAATTGGGCAACTGCATCTAGCAAAGGCTTCAGGCTGCTTCCATTCATGGTGGAAAGTGGAAGGGGAGCCAGCATGTTCAAAGAGATCACATGGTGAGAAAGGAAACAAGAGAGAGGAAGGGTAGGTGACAGGCTCTTTTTAACAACCAGCTCTCGAGAGAACTACTAGAACTCTCTCACTCCCAAAGGAGGGAATTAATCTATTCGTGAGGGATCTGCCTCATGAACCAAACACCTCCCACTAGGCCCCACCTCCCAACACTGCCATCACATTGGGAATTTAATTTCAACATGAGTTTTGGAGGAGGGTAATCGTATCCAAACTACAGCAGTAAGTTACTTAACGCTTTCTCCTAAGCTTCATGTAAGATGGAGCTAGTAATGCCCATCTCATTTTGGGGGGGAGGATTATGTGACGTAACATGCATAAAGCACCTGAGTCACAGGAAGCACTCAATACACAGTAGCTAGTATTCTCATTTTGAGCTGGAATATGTCATAAGTGCAAAGTTGTGCACTCGATACCGATATGGGTCAGTTTACATACACTACAGGATGTATTCAGCAAACTCTTTTGCCCTGAGCTAGGCACTGGAAAGCCAGTCTTAAGAGTCCCTCCCCCTTTGGAGCTCACAGTATAGAGGGCACCAGTGAGAGACATCTACCGCAAGTGATAAGTGCTATGATGGAGGTAAGTACAGTAGGGCTTAAAGAAGGCTTCTTGGAGAAGGTGGGCCCTCAGTTTAGACTTGAAGAAGAGTATCTCTCACCAAAATGGAGAAAAGGGGAAAAGATACTTTTGACAGAGAAGACAGCATGAGCAAAGACTAGCTGAATTTTCTGTTGTAACAGACTAGACTTTCAATCCCACCCAGTCCCTTAGACAGTCCATTAAATAGGGCTTTAGACTCTAAACACTTAGACAGAGAAAGAACAGCTGGGTCAGAGAAAACCCATCCTGTTCCTGGAAGAATAACTCAGATTGTTCACCCTTCTGATAGAATGGGGAGCATGCAACATTACTTTTCTATAATTAGGATAGCAAATTATATTTACATAGGGTTCTCAAAAACCTTCAAGATACCAATAAGCACAGTATTAATGGACAAAAAGACAATGCCACTTCAGCTAAATTGATAAATTGAAGATATTTTAAACTTATTAAAAATTAGTTCTAAGAAATTTTAAGACACATGAACATTTGGGTTGTCTGGGGAAACTAATACAAGAATCTGGATATCAGAAGGTAGATCTTTGTCAGCAATTATCTAGATCAGAGAGCTTTGTGAACCCATGTGTGACAGTTACAGGTGTGCTGAGATATTGAACACCTCCAGCTGTCAGAGGACCAGCAGTGGCCTAGGGCAGCCAGGGTTCTGAACTATTCAACTCTGGCAGAGAAGTCCTTTCCTTGTATTCTAGTGTGAAAATAATATTCTGTCTGTGCTATGACAAGAAAAGAATTGAGAAGCTTCACTTTGTGGTTCCTTCTCTGTATTAGTCCATTTCTGTTGCTTATGACAAAATACTTGGACCTGGGTACTTTGTAAGAAAACAAAATGTATTGCTACAGTTTCAGAGGCTGGGAAGTCCAAAGTCCAGGGAACACATCTGGTGAGACTTCTTTGGCGGTGGCTTTACAGCAATACAGGGGTCTTATATGGCAGAAAATGGTGGAGCAGAGAGAGAGATAGCTCCTCATTCAATCTCCTTTTAAGGCCCTCAGAACCACGCCCATGACCGCCATATTTAATCCATTCTCTAGGCATACTCCTCAGATTCTAATCACCTCTTCAAGGCCCCACCTTTCAATCACCATAACAGGATTTCCCACCCTCTTAACACCGTCACAGTGGGAGTCAAGTTTTGGAAGGACACTCAATCCAAGGCATTCCACCCTTGGACCCCCAAAACTCATGTCCTTTTCACATACAATTACATTCATTCCATCCCCAGTCTTAACTTGTTTCAACTCAAACGTCCAAAGTTCAAAGTCCCAACTGTGAATTCAAAACAAGTTCTCTACTTCCAAGATACAATGGGAGAACAAACATAGGGTACATATTCCTGTTCAAAAATGGAGAAATAAGCCAAAAGAAAGGCCAAAAGAAAGGGGTAACAGGTCCCAAACATTTCCATAACCCAACAGAGCAGGCATTAAATCTTAAAGCTGAAAAATCATGTACCTTGATTTAATGTTGCTGTCTCTATGTGCTTGTCTGGGGGTTGGGTCCGCATGTCCTTGGGCGGCTCTTCTCCTGTGGCTTTCCTGGTCTGAGGCCACACTTCAGCTCTCCCAGGCTGGTGTTCCACTCTGGTAGCTCCATAGTTCTGGGGTCTCCATGGTGGTCCTGCTCTCATGGCTCCACTAGGCATGGCACCATTGGGGTTTTTCTGCTGCAACTCTGACTCCATGTTTCCTCTTGGCATTGCTCTAGCAAAGACTCTACACAGTGAATCCGCTCCCGTGACAGATCTCTTCCTGGGCCCCCAGGCTTTTCCACACATCCTTTGAAATCAGAATGGAGGCTCCCAAACCATAACAGCCCTGGCAATCTGTGAGCCTAACACCACATGGATGCCACAAAGGCTTCTGGTTTGTATTTTCTAAAGCTCAGGTCCAGCCACAGCCGAGGGCAATTTAGCCACAGCTGGAGTAGCCAAAACAGCCAGGGTGCTGGTGCTGGAAGCAGCTTCTCTAGGTGGCCCTGGGCAGTGAGCCCGTGGAGGATACCTCAAGCCTGTTCCCCAGGACCATTCTGTCTCCTTAAGCCTCTGGGCCTGTAATGGAAGGGTTGGACCCAAAGGATTCTGTAATGCCTTCAAGGCCTTTTCCCCCTTCTCTTGATAATCCTTTTCTTTTGTCCTAATCTTCTTATAACCATTGCATTTTTCTTCTGAAAATGCTTTCTGCTTCTCTACCACAGGGCTAGGCTGCAAAATTTCCAAATATTTACTCTCCACTTCACTTTTAAATTCTGGCTTTACATTATGCCTTTGCCACCATAACTCAGTGTAGGCTGTTACAAGTAGCCATACAGCTTCCTTAATGTTTTGCTGCTTAAAACTTTCTTCCACCAAATACCCTGGGTCAGCACCTTTAAGTTTCACATTCCATAAAATTTTAGGGCATGAACAGAATGCAGCAAAGTTCCTTGCCAGTTCATAGCAAGGGTGATCTTTCCCGTATTGCCAATAAATCCCTTCTTATTTCTATCTGAGATCTCCTTAAAATGATCTTTACAGTTCATATTTCCATAAGCATTCTGGTCACCACCATCTAATCAGTCTCTAAAACATTCCATACTTTCCCTGGTCTTCTTGTTTTCTAAACTCCCACCAGCAGGTAGGCTTTTTCTAGCCTGCTTCTTCAAATTCTTCCAGTCTTTCCTGAACACCTGTTTCCAGAGCCACTTCCATATTTTCAAGTTATTTGTTATAAGCAACACCCCGTTTCTCTGGTACCAATTTTCTGTATTAGTCTGTTTCTGATGCTTATAACAAAATGCATGGAACTGGGTATTTTATAAAGAAAACAAAATTTATAAACTACATGCAGTTTTGGAGGCTGGGAAGTCCAAGGCCCAGGGAACTCATGAGGGTCTTGGTGGTGGCAACAGTGACCCAGGAGTCTCACATGGCAGAAAATGGCTGAACAGAGTGATAGCTCCTCATGCACTCTCCTTTTAAAAGGCTCAGAACCACACCCATGATGACCACTTTTAATCCATTTGCTAAACATGGTCCTTCAATCTAATCACCTCTTCAAGGCCCCACCTTGCAATTACCATAATAAGATTTCCCATCCTTTTAACACTGTCACAGTGGGACTCAAGGTTTGGGTGGACAGTCAATCCAAGGCATTCTCTAAAGGCGAAAATGCTAGCCTGCATTATATTGGGGCTAGAGAGTTAGAGACATCGGCAGTATTAGTGTCATCATCATCATCATCATCATCATCATCAACAACAATGTCATCATCACCAGTAAGTAGTATTTCTACTATTAAAGCAAAAGGATTCCCTATTGTGAAAGAATCATTTGAGTTCTCCCAAATATCTTGCTGTTTTTGGTGTTGAGAGATGACCAGGATGAGTGGGATTACAATTTATAATATAGAGTGGACAATCAATCTTAATCAGAATCCATTGTGACTATGACTAATTCTTGGTACTATCACCCAGAAAATGAGCATGGGTTGGGAGTGGATATTCATCTGTCACCATATGAAAAAGTCCCAAATATGGTTGTATGTATACATGAAGGCATAAAGGAGAAGTGGTTTCACTTTACACAGGAGAAAATAAACATTCCGTCTGGAAAAAGAATGACAGAGACAGGTAAAAAATCTTTGAACCCTACTTTCACTGTCCCTTCTTTTCTACTTAAAACAAAACAAAAACTAACCAACCAACCTTTCTACATTTTGGGCTTTTGTCTTTTTCCCCAAAAGTTTGTTTCAAGAGCCATTAGGGGAATGTTTCAGCCTAGCCAAGTTATTCTAGACTTGCAGCTCTGCTGTCAGTCCAGAGCAGACTCCAGTAGAAGCCTCCCAATTGGCTGTCAGTGAGTCACTATTAGGCACCCCTTCTTTAAAACCTTTTCCACTCCAGTAACATGGCCTTTCTAAATCAGCTTCAAAACACATTGAAAGTGTAGGTGTGGGGGTGGGAATAAGGAAAGTTAGGAACAACACTGGTGTTTTAATAGTTGTTAATATTCCCAAAATGTTTCCACTGTAAATGTGCTTCAGTCATGTTAAGACATTCAAAACAGTTTGACAAGTTTCTGTTTGGCTCTGGTCTCAGCTACCGTGTTCACGACCTGATTAGCTAGTGCCTAGAAGGGACTGATAAGAGTGGCAAATCCACCAAGACAGCTCTTTATAAAGGGAATTTATGGATATGTAATACAGCGATTAACCCTAAGCACCACAAGCTGTTACCCAGGGCACCGTAACTTCTTCAGAGCCAAGGAAAGTAGAAGACTAAAATCAAACATTTTTAGCATGTAAATGTTTCCACTTTCCAAACACATTGTCTTGCCTTCAAATATGACTTCATTGCTGCCAGTTTGAATTTGTATCTGAATTCAAATCATGGCTCTGCCACCTAATAGCTGTGTGACCCTAAGTAAGATGCTTAATCTCTCTGACTCTTGTGTTCGTATCTATAAAAATAGGACTGTTGATTCCTACCTCCTAGGATTATTGTGAATAAACATGTGAACTCACTTTACATGTGAAAATTCTTAACACAGAATTATGAGTTTGCATGTGAAAACACTTAGCAGTAGGCAATCAATACATGTTAATTTCCTTCTTTTCATTGACTAAAATGTTTGAATTAGGACTTGCTACCATTACTAGCACAAGACACATAACACAGAGAAAGCACTTGTCTGCCCTATGTGGTATGCCAGAATGATATCCCAAATCTTAAAAGCTCTCTCTTCTAACTAGCTGATGCTAGTTTTCCCATCGGGATGCAATGTGTCACCACATCCATCATCCATAAGAAGTTACCTCTAAGACTTAATATACTTTTTGGCTGCTCTTGGGCATTGATCTCTGAAGATGAGCTATCTGAGCAGAATTCTTTTGTGTGTGTGTGTGTGTGTGTGTGTGTGTTTGTGTGTGTGTCCTTTTTGTGACCGGCTGCACCGTGCTCAGCCAGTGAGCGCATCACACCGGCCATCCCCATATAGGATCCGAACCCGCGGCAGGAGCGCCACTGCGCTCCCAGCGCCGCACTCTCCCGAGTGCGCCACTGGCTTGGCCCCAGAATTCTTTTAACCCTCTCTTTGCACGTGCAGCACTTAGCCTTCTTAAACGTATACCCTCTGCCACTACTGACTAACTGACCCTCTGGCACATAAGTGCCAATAAATGACCTTGTTCTTGAAATATCTTAGACTTTCAAACCATATTTCCTGGAGTGATGGAATGTTCAGAAAGGAAATAGTGCATGACAAAATATCAAATTGAACTCATATTTCCACATTAGTAGGATTGTTATTTGTAAAGATGACATGTCACTAAACCCTGAGACTGAGTTGAGCCCCTCTTCTGTCTCCCATCCCTCCTTTTGCTCATCTCATTGAAGTACTTGCCATACTGTATTGATATCAGTCTGAAATGCTTTAGGTCAGAAACTGTCTTGAACTTTGTCATAAGCCCAGCAACTTATATAATGCCTGGCCCTTACAGGTGGCTCAACTAATATTTGTCAAGTGAGAGAATAAATGAATGAAACGATGAATGTTGGCAAAACAATTTACAAGCGTTTTCAGCAAAACCTTCAAGAGCTTCACAGCATCCTGCTCCACTCCTCAATTCTTTGTCTAAGTGTATAGAATCAAATATGGGAAAATAACTCTTTCCCTTACCCTTGAGAAGCTAATTATTACAAGAGTCCTAATATGCCAACTGTGCTTATTGGTTACCAGCTAAATATACAGTCCATCATTTAACCCTGTGAAATAGAGAAAAGAAATAACTGAAACAAACACTCTTGGCACTTAAGGCTCTCTGCTATGTGCCATCTTTTTGGCCTCCTCTCTCACTGTTCCCAAACCTAAATAGTTGTTGCAAATGTGCCATTCTTTTCCAGTCTGTTTTGCAATGCCATTCCCATTGAGAACAATTCTTTGCAGATACTGAGCCTGCAAATATGGGGCTGGTACCGGCTGAATGGCTTTACCTTGGACCTACCAGCAGAAGTCTAACAGGCAGGCTTTCCTCCACAGGACTGTTTAGAACTTTGAGTGAGATAGTCTATCCAAGGCATCTTGCACAGTGTTTGGCACATAGTAAGTGCCAGATATATGTAAGCTAGCTACCTCATTTCCTCCTTCTCTGAGTGAGAGGGGATTGTGCCTTCCTACCCACTCAACTTACTCTTTAGCACAACTTAAAAAAAACCTACAAAACAGAGTCACATACTACGTCCCTTACTATATGATTCTTTATGTGTTGCTATTCCAATCCAGGAAAGGTTACTAGACAAACCACAACTGTATAAAATCCCAACTCATTCACTTCTGTCCAGGCTTTCCCCAATGTCCCTTCTTTTTTAACCAATGTTTTATTTTTATGTGAAGAGGTCCTTGCCCTTCCTACCATAGACTGTGCAGTTATTAACACTCAATTACACCTTTACCTTTGTTAAAGGGGCCAAAATTCCATTTTTTTAAATAAATCTTTAAAATTGTATAGAAACTGTTTCTATTCACAATGGAAACAATTTCTTTTATCAAAGCTATATACAGTAATTGTTTCCTTGTATATCCTGTGCTCATTCCTCCTATCCATACCCACTCCACCTGAACTCATATCAAAGCTGTCCCCGTCAACACCAATTCATACTTATTTTCCCTTCTCTTGAACTCTGCCAGTGTTTGCTATACAAATCCCACAATTTAGCCCTTCCAATCTTGTAGTTTCTTGGAGATGTCTGGAGTTTCCTCAGGTTAAGTGCTCATTTTTCTTCTACTTCTTTTGAATTTCCCCTATCATGCTGCCTTAGGATAGTAGTTCCTGGTACAGAACAGGGATTTGTTGTATCCTGTTGAATGAACACACAGTCTTTAGATGGAGAATGATCCTTGGAATGAGTGGGGCTCATATACGGATGGCTCCATTCTCCTTGCAGTCTATCCATCACTGTAACTATGTCTCTTGCATCTGGTAGCTTGAAGCCCTCCCCCCCAAAAAAACCCTCAGTGCTGTTCTATCAGGTCTAGTAAGGCCTGGGAAGAAATGGCTCTCTTATGTGATTTTCTTTCCAATGTGGAAGTTCAGTGAGAAGGCCAAGGAAACAGATGCTTCATCCCTCCAGGTTTGCTTGTTGTTCTCCTGCCTGCAAAAGACAGGCTTTCATCAGCAAATACTTTTCAATGTAGCCAGCACTTAGTAACATGAAAACAAATACTTTGCTGCCTTAATGGGAAAAGAGATATTTTAATTCAGGCTGGAAAGGCAACTTAGTAGCAAATGAATTTATTTGAACCATGAGAGAAAGTAAGTATATCTATACTAAATAGAGAGACAAAAGAACCACAATTTAGAGATTAGAAAGCACCATTTAGAATTAGGCCAGTGCTGGATATTATTTCATGATCAAACTAAGGGGGGAGGAGACCACTTACTAAAGGCATTTTTTTCTCCCTGCTTAATGCTCCTACATCCCATCAGAGCCTACTTAAGAATGGGGAATACATTCCACTATTGAGTGCTTTCTATTTGACAGACACTGTTCTACAAGTATCTGGGGAATTCTGATGATGCTGAAGCTATCCAAATATAAAACTGCTGTAGTAAGGCAAAAAGGCTCAAAGGAGTTCTGGAAGTTGCTTAGTGAAAAAGGGGTAAAAGTAAAAAAATATGCATTATCTCATTTAGTATATACAATAACTCTATGAGATAGCTACTATTACTACTCTCATTTTAGAGATAAGGAAACAAAAGTTAAGAAAATCAAGGATGACTAGAATTATAGGAGATTTTCATATTATTTACCTTTCACCATTCATTTTATAAATGCAGAAAGTACACATCAAATAGGAAAGGTATTTTTATTAAAGTCACATGGCTACTACGTAGCAGTATCAAGATCTGAATCCTTCTGGCTCTAAACCTAGTGTTCTATTCACTATTTCAAGCTCCTTTCCTCTCCAGCCCAAATCTATCCCTCCCATCTAACCCCCCAAATATGCCCCTTTACTTCTTATCCACAATTTGTCTATAGAATGTGATTTAATATTTTTAGCTGGTATTTATCTGTTATTCAAATAGTATTTCTTGAATGTCAGATATTGTTCTAGGCATTGGGTCCTAGAATGGAGAATAAAATAGACAATACAAAATTTCATTTTTGTTGGCATTTAAAATCTAGTAAGCAACACAGACATTAAAGAAGTGATCAAAAAATTACCACCTATGAATGTAATTAAGGATACTACAGAATATATGATACATAATAGGGGGGATAATTTCATCTATACGGGCTATATCGAGGAAAGGTCTTTCAGGGGAAATAAAATTTAAACAGAGATCAGAAAGATAAGTAGGAGCTCAGCAGAGTCCAGTATTACCATTTTGGGGCCTATGTGTTTGATGATTTTATTAATTCAATAAAATTTATTGTTTAACCACTTAAATATTATCTATGTAGCAGAAGTCTTTTCATTTTTAACCATCTAGTGTAGAACCATAAGCAATCAGTTTCTTCCAAAAAGTGTTCTGATGGCAATTATGGAAAAAGAGCCAAAGTCAATCTCAAAGAACACAGCTGATTATCTAAAACATTGATTAGTTAGCGTCACCTAAAGAACTGTTGCCAAAAAGTTTACAAACTGCCTTTAAAGTAAGAGTGTAACTTGAACAAGGGGACTAAAATGCCCCTTTACAAATCCCAACTGAAAAGAACAAACAAGTCTTCCTATTGATATTACCAACAGTTTCAGTTCTCTTCCCATGTATTTCTATCAATTGTATCATAGTTCTAATATAAATTTATATTGGTTGACCATTCAGTTTAACACAGGATAAAATCATTATAAAAGCATACAGATAGAACCCTGACTTATGGCACCAGTGTGAACCACTGCCTCACCAGCCTCCCTGGCAAGCGTGCCCACCCTGACAGCCAGTGACCACAAATGATGGCACCATGCAACCCACCACCTTGCTAGCAGCAGCACTCTCTACCACTGCCTCTGACACCAGAGCTGAATGAGGGGTTTGTGACAGCCATCACTACAGCAACTGCTGCCACACCAACAGCCACCACTGCCTCAGGAGCAGCCTGCTGACCACTCATCAGCATAGACAGAAGGAGAGTCACCAGTAGAGCCTGAGGAAAGAGGTGAGTGAGTGCAAACCTGCGACCCAGTGGCCTAACCCACAGTGAGAATTATGCTGCCTTACACAGTAGCACAACTGGGAGTGGGAGGTACATATGCAGTCCACAGGACTTCCCTCATATGGGAAGAGGCACATGTGGAACCTCCCAAGAATACAGAAACCCAGGACACTCAAATAGAGCAAGGAAGAAAATTCCCAGTCACCACTAACCCATCTCCCAACTGGGGGTAGCAAGGTCCCAGGAGGAACCTCTGCCTGTAGGAAAGAAGAAAGAAAAAACCTGCACAGGGTCACCCATTCAAATGAAAAAGCACCAGTATACCCCAGTGCGCCCATCAGGGTCAGGGGAGCTAGCCAGGGTGCCAAGGGCCCTCCCAAGATCACCCACAAAAACCAAAGAGTGACACGGTTCTGAGGCACTTCTCCCAAGAATTTGAGAGCTTGCCCAATTCCTGGAGAACCAATGTAGCATCACCAACCTCAGCAAGGAATTACTAAATGCCCCAGGAACCAGGCCATGAAGGCACTCACATGTAATTCCAACACTAAAGTTGGCCAAAGTACCTACAGAAAGACTACACTACTGTGCCCACCTGGAACCAATACTAAAACATCCCATTCAATGGTCATTAAAAACACATCTACAAGAGGAACTCCCTCTCCTCAAAGCCCACTCTAGAGTACTAGAAAAAGCAACTTCTCTACCAGATGACTAGACACCAACAAAGAGATATCAGAAATATGAAAAAACAAGAAAATATGGCACCACGAAAAGGAATATAATAATTCTGAAGAACAGACACTATAGAACAGGAAGTCCTTGAAATGACTGAAAAGGAATTTTGAGCAACAATCTTAAGGAAACTCAATGAGATACAAGAAGACTGAATTAGACTACATAACAAAATGAGAAAAAGTACACAGGATCTGAAGGAGAAAATGTACACAGAGATCTGAAGGAGGAAATGTACAAAGAGATTAATGCCATGAAAAAAAAATGTAGCAGAGCTCAAGGAGCTGAAGGATTCATTCAATGAAATAAAATAAAATAAAAATAAAAAAAAATAACAGAGAGCTTAAACAGAAGATTAAAACAAGCTGAAGAAAGAATTTCTGGTCCTGAAGATGGTCTTTTCAAAATAACCCAGGCAGACAAAAAAAAAAAAAAGAAAGAAAGAAAAAAAAATTAAACAAAATGAAGAAAATCTCAGAGAGCTAGAAATCTGAAGCCTCAAACATCAGAATCATGCGTGTTTCAGAAGGGGAGGAAAAAGGAAAAGGCATTGAAAACCTATTCAATGAAACAACAGCAGAGAATTTCCCAGATCTTCAGATGTAAGAGGTTAAAAGATCCCCAAACAGACTGAATCCAAAAAGATCCTCTCAAAGACACATTATAATCAAACTGACAAAGCTCAAAGATAAGAGAGAATTCTAAAAGCAGCAAGACAAAAGTGTCAAGTCACTTATGAGGGAGCCCCAATCAAATTAATAGCAGACTTCTCAACTGAAACTCTACAGGACAGCAGAAAATGAGAGGATATATCCAAAATAATAAAAGAAAAAAATTACCAGGCAAGAATTCAAAAACCCAGCAAGGCTATCCTTCAGAAATGAGTGAGAAATAGTGTATTTTCTAGACAAACAAAAACTGTGAGAGTTCACCACCACACAACCAGCCCTGCAAGAAATTCTAATGGGAGTCTTATATCTGGAATCTGAAAAATGATAATCACTATTACGAATACACAAGGAAGAACCAAAACCTGCTTTAAAACAAAAATGCAAATGATTAACAAAAAGAAACTAAATAATACCACTTCAAAAACCAACAAATATTGAAGGTGAATAATAAAAGGTGAAGGAAAGAACAGAAGATATTTAAAATATCAAATCAAAAAGCAATAAAATGCCAGGAATAAAACAATACCTGTCAACAACAACTCTAAATGTAAATGGATTAAACTCCCCATTTCAAAGACACAGATTGGGATTCTAAGATGGCGTCGGGTCTGAGCGGCTGCGCCAGGAGACAGCGCGATCCTGTGAGCCATGCGCTGTGATACCAGAGTATTGATTGCATTTCCAAGAGCAGCAAAAGGCGAATAAATCTTTCAACAACGATCCTACATCGACAAACAAGCGACAGCAGGTTCGAGGTTTTGGGGCCGACACAGAAGAGGTCTCCTGAGAGCGCCCAAGCCCGGCTGCGGGAACGAACGAGCGATCAGCCCAGTCATCAAAGGCAAGGAAAGCCAGCAAAGGATCCCAATCTGTGTCTTT
>NW_007734048.1:58936-59511 GCF_000696425.1 Galeopterus variegatus | reverse complement strand
GGGAAGAGGAGCCCGCCCAGATCGTCTCTCCGCCACACCCTGGGCGTCGGCCACAGATAAACTCCCTCTTCCCGAGAGGCAGATTCCATCTCTGGGGACCTCAGTTTGGAAGAGCCCCTAACTGACTTCTAGTGGGGAAGGGGGTACCCGGAGTCTCAACGAGCTACATTGAAATTTATTAGTCAGCTCTCCGAAAAGGCTGACCCGTGCCGTGGAAAGTCAAAGAGGAATTGTATGCTGAGGGACCCTCCCCCGAGTAGTTCACTCCAAGCCGGAGAGACAGGACACCTGCTGGGCAGGGCGGATCAGGGCACAACATTGATGACTCAATTGAAAGTCAAGGTTTGTAGAAGACACGCCCAAGCCCTGTCCTGAGCACACAGAGCGGGGAGGGGCCCGGCTAAAAGAGGCGGAATCTTAGAAATAAATAAAGAAAGAAAGATCAGGCACACAGTTGGCAGGAAAGCTTTGCAAGCCTCAATAGCGCCACCTATTGAATCAGAGGTCTAAGATTGGAGAAAAAACTCCTGCCAAAATGAACAAGCACCCAAAAAGAGATACCCGAAATGCAAAAA
>NW_007734048.1:48070-55250 GCF_000696425.1 Galeopterus variegatus | reverse complement strand
ACATAGGAGAAACCCTTCAGCAAATAGGGCTGGGCAGAGACTTCATGAATATGACCCCAAATAATAATAATCATATACAGTGTATATTGACAAAATAAAAAATAAAAAATAAAAAAAAAACCAAAGACACAGATTGACTGATTGGATGAAAAACTATAGCCAAGTGTATGCTGTCTCCAAGAGACTCACATCACCTGTAAAGACACACACAGAATAAAATTGAAATGATGGAAGAAGGTATAACACACAAATGGAAACCAAAAATGAGCAGGAGTAGCTATATTCTTACATCAGATAAAATAGACTTTAAACAAAACTCCATAAAAAGAGACAAAGAAGGCCACTGTATAATGATAAGGGATCAATCCAGCAAAAAGACATAAGAATTATAAATACATATGCACCCAACACCAGGGCACCCAGATACATAAAGCAATCACTATTACAGCTAAAGAAAGAGATAGACCCCAATACAATAATAGTGAGGGACCTGAACACGCCTCTCTCAGCATTGGGCAGATCAACTAGGCAACAAATTATGAGAGAAACACAAGATTAAAACACAAATGGACCTGCAGATATCTATAGATCATTTCAACCAACAACTACAGGATATACAATCTTCTCATCAGCACATGGAACGCCCTCTAGGATAGACCACATGTTAGGTGAGAAATCAAGTCTCAGCAAATTTTTAAAAATCAAAATAATTTCAAATATATTTTCAAACCACAATGAATAATAATGAGAAATCAATAACAAGTGAAACTAGGGAAACTATACAAATTCATATTGTACAGAAGGTTTTTGGTTTGATATCACCACATTTGTTTATTTTTTCTTTTATTGCTTGTGCTTTGGGAGTCTTATTCATAAAGTCTGTGCTCAGTCCTACTTCCTCAAGTGTGCCCCCTGTTTTTTGTTTACTTAATTTATGATTACAAGTCTTATATTTAAGTCTTTAATCCATTTTGAGTTGATTTTGGAATATGGTGAGAGGTACAGGTCCAGTTTCAATCTTTGGCATATGGATGTCCAATTTTCCCAGTACCACTGACTGAAGAGGCAGAAAGACAACCTACAGAATGGGAAAAAATATTTGAAAACTACTGACAAATGATTAATAGTCAGAATACATAAGGAACATCTGACAAATGATTAATAGTCAGAATACATAAGGAACTAAAAAACTACACAATCAAAAAGAAAGAATCCAGTGAAAAAATGGCCATAGGAGGTGAATAAACATTCTTCAAAGGAAGATATACAAATGGCCAAAAGGTACATGAAAAAATGCTCAACATCACTAATTATCAGAGAAATGTGAATCAAAATCTCATTGAGATATCATGTCACCTCAGTTAGACTGGCCAGTATTAAAAAGATTGAGAATAACAAATGCTGGTGAAGATGCAGGGAAAATGGAGCACTTGTACACTACTGGTGGGACTGTAAATTAATACAACCATTATGGAAATCAGTGTGGAGGTTTCTGACACAACTACAGATAGAACTAATATGTAATCCAGCAATCCAATCCCACTACTTGGTATAAATCCAAAGGAATGGAAATCATCATGTCAAAGGGACGCCTGCACTCCCAGGTCCATCACAGCTCTATTTACAATAGCTAAACTATGGAAGCAACCTGAATACCCATGGAAAGATGACTGGATAAGAAAAATGTGGTGTGTGTGTGTGTGTGTGTGTGTGTATGTATATATATATATATATATATGCAACAATACTATTCAGCCATAAAAAAAGAAAAAATGAAATTCTGCCATTTGCAGCAACATATTAAGTGAAATAAGACAGACACAGAAAGAAAAATACCACATGTTCTCACTCATAACTGGGTGCTAAGAAAGAAAGAAAAGAAGGAAGGAAGGAAGGAAGGGAGGGACGGAGGCGGGGAGAGAGGAAGGAAAGAAAAGAAGGAAGGAAGGAAAGGAGAAAGAGAGAAAAGAAAAGAACAGTAATCCATTGAACTTTCAGAAGGAGAGAACAAACCTAAGGATACTAGAGATGGGAGAAAGGGAGGGGCATTGAGGAGTGATTGGTTGGGTAAGGGGCATAAAGAATATTTATGATTTGTAATAATGAATATGCTAATAAAAATAAATAAATAAAACAAATACATGGATATTAAACAGGCTCCTGAATGACCTATGGGTCCAAGAAGAAATTAAACAGGAAATCAAAAAATTCCTTGAAACTAACAAAAATAAAGACACACAAAAACCTGTGGGATACTGCAAAAGCAGTACTAAGAGGAAAATTTATTACAATAAATTCTTACTTCAGAAGAATAGAAAGACTTCAAATAAATGACCTAATGATATGCCTCAAAGAACTAGAAAAATAAGAACAATCCTATTCTAAAATTAGTAGACAGAAAGAAATAATTAAAATCAGAACAAAACTAAATGAAATAGACCCAAAAAATGATACAAAAAAATCAATGAAACCAAAAGTTGGTTTTTTGAGAAGATAAATTAAAGAGATAAACCATTAGCTAGGATAATTTTAAAAAAAGAAGGGAGAAGACCCAAATAACAAAACAGAAATAAAAAAGGAGACATTTTAGCAATACCACGGGAATATAAAGAATAATCAGACTATTATAAACAAGTATATGCCAACAAATATGAAAATCTGGAGGAAATGAATAAATTTCTGGACACATACAAACTACCAAGACTGAAACAAGAAGAAATAGAAAACATGAACAGTCCAATAACAAGCAATATGTTTGAAACAGTAATCGTCAGTCTCTCAACAAGGAAAAGCCTAGGACTAGATGGCTTTACTGCTAATTTCTGCAAAACTATTAAAGAGGAATTAATACCAATTATTTTCAAACTATTCCAAAAAAATAAAACAGAGGCCACTCTCCTAAACTCATTCTATGAGGCCACCATCACTCTGATATCAAAACCAGACAAAGATACAACAGAAAAAGAAAACTTCAGGCCAATATCCTTAATGAACATAGACACAAAAGTCACCAACAAAATATTAGCAACCAGAATACAACAACACGTCAAAAAAATGATATGCCATGATCAAGTGGGATTTATCCCATGGATGCAAAGATGGTTCAGCATACACAAATCAATAAATGTGATACACCATAGCAACAAAATCAAGGACAAAAACCATATGATTATCTCAATAGATGCAGAAAAAGCATATGACAAAATTCAACATTGCTTCATGATAAAGTCTCTCAGAAAATTAGTTATAGAAGGATGGTATCTCAACACAATAAAAGCCATATACAATGAACTCACTGCCAATGTCATCCCGAAGAATGGGAACAAGACAAGGATGCCCACTCTCACCATTCCTATTTAACACAGTACTGGAACTACTAGCCAGAGTAATCAGGCAAGAGAAAGAAATAAAGAGCATTCAGATTGGAAAGGATGAGTTCAAACTCTATCAGTTTCCAGATGACATGATCTTGTATATAGAAAATCCTAAAGACCCTCCCAAAATACTCTTAGTGCCGATTAATAATTTAAGTAATGTTGAAGGATATGAAATCAACACCCAAAAATCAGTAGCATTTTTATACTCCAAAAGTGATCTACCAGAAAAAAATCAAGAAAGCAAGCCCATTTACAATAGTCACCAAAAAAATAAAATGCTTAGAAATCAGTTTAACCAAGGAGAAGAAAAATATCTACAATGGAACTACAAAACACCACTAAAAGAAATGAAATAGGACACAAAAAGGAAGAAAGACATTCCATTTTTGGATTGGAATAATTGATATTGTGAAAATGTCTATAGTACCTAGAGAGATCTACAGATTCAATGCAATCCCCATTAAAATATCAATGACATTCTTCACAGAACGAGAAAAAACAATCCTAACATTCATATAGAACAACACACCACCATGAATAGCCAAAGCAATCCTGAGCAAAAGGAATAAATAAATACTACAAAGGTATTATAACCAAAACAGCATGATACTAGCATAAAAACAGACACTTGGACCAATGGAACAGAATAAAAAACCCAGAAATCAACCCACATACTTACAGCCAACTGATCTTTGACAAAGGAAACTGGAATATATATTGAGGAAAAGACTTACTTTTCAATAAATGGTGTTGGGAAAATTGGAAATCTATATGCAGAAGAATGAAACTAGACCTGCACCTGTCACCATATACCCAAATCAACTCAAAATGGATTAAACACATATATATATATAAACATAGGGGAAACACTTCAGGAAGTAAGACTGGGCAAAGACTTTATGAATAAGACCCCAAAAGCACAAGCAAAAAAAAGAAAAAATAAACAAATGGAATTATATCAAACTAAAAGCACTGCAAAGCAAAGGAAACATACAACAGAGAAGACAGACAACCTTCAGAATGGGAGAAAATATTCACAAACTATACATCCCACAGTGGATTAATATCCAGACTATATAAGGAACTCAAACAATTTCACAGTAAAAAATCAAATAATCCAATTAAAAAATGGGAAAAGGAACTGAATAAATGTTTTTCAAAGAAAGACTTACAAATGTCCAACAGGTACAAAATGGTCAACATCACTAATCATTACGGAAATCCAAATAAAAAACCACATTGAAATATCATCTCACCCCAATTACACTAGCCAGTACTAAAAAGACCAAGAATAACAAATGCTGGCAAGGATGTGGAGAAAGGGAACCCTCCTACTCTGTTGGTGGGACCATAAAATAGTACATCCATTATGGAATACAGTGTGGAGGTTTCTGGAACAACTGTAGATAGAACTACCATATGATCCAGCCATCCCACTTTGGGGTATGGAAATCATCCTGGTGAAGGGACACCTGCACTCCCATGTCAATTGCAGCTGTATTCACAGTAACCAAAATATGGAGCCAACCTAAATGTCCATTTACAGATGACTGTATAAGGAAATGTGGTATATATACACAATGGAATACTACTCAGCCATAAAAAGGAATGAAATTCTGCCATTTGCAGCAACATGGATGAGCTTGTGGAACATTATGATAAGTGAAATAAGCCAGACACAGAAAGAGAAATACTGCATGTCCTCATTCCTATGTAGATGCTAAGAAAGTGAGTGAGAGAGTGAGGGGGGGAGGGAGAAAGGAAGAGAGAGGGAGGGAGAGAGGAAGAGAGAGAGAGAGAGAATATGAAAGAAAGAATGAAAGAAGGGAAGGAGGGAGGGAAGGAAGGAAGGAAGGAAGGAAGAAAGGAAGGAAGGAAGGAAGAAAGGAAGGAAGGAGCCACAATAATATGTTGATATTTCAGGGGAGAACAAATCTATGTTTACTAGAGGTGGAGGTGAAGGGAGAGGGGAATGGGGAAAGAGTAGGTAAGAGGCATAAAGAATAATTATGATTTGTAACAATAAACATGCTACAATATTCATTTGATCAAGACGTGTTGTACACAGATGATGGTAGTCAAAGTTGTACCCCCAAAACTATGCATAATCAATCATGCTTCAAATGCTTTAATTAAAAAGAAAAAATTAATTAATAACAAACAAATAAATAAAACACACAGATAAATAGAGAATGGAAAGAGAATCTATTCACATGTTTGGGAGGAATATACGAAACTGAGATAAGTAAGTCCTACTCCTTCAAAAACGAGTTAAACTGACTTGAAACCAACACAAGGTCAATGAAGTTGTGCTACAGCATAAAAAGAAAGGAATAAAAAATTGAAGAAAGTGGTGGAGGAGGAGCATGCTTTTGAAAAAGATTTACTAGGAAATAGAAGTTCATTTAAAACAGTATCCGATTTGTACAAAACATTTGAACTCTGAATTAGGTGAAATAGTTAAAAGACAAAACAATTAGATTTTAAAAAGGAAATGAACTGAGCCATAAAATATAAGGAAGCAAATAATGTTATAACGGATTTTTAAGATTTTGCTTTGATATTTAATAGGCTGCTCTAAATTTCATTTTGTTACTTCTGTAGACCTACGCAAAGAAAATATACTCTCCTGATTAGCAAAAAAACATACAAATGTATATACCAGCTGGAAAAATGGTAACAATATCTTTGAGATCATCATCAGTGGGTTAAAATATTCAGAGGTTGACAAGCAATTGCAATTTCCTATAACAAACATAGTGAAACAACCATCGACATCAACATTGTCTCAAGGTTAAAGGTTACATTTCATAGGATATAAGACCAATCTTTTAAAGGTAGGATATCTCAGGAGAATTTTGTGCAACCTAGTCAAGAATTCAATTTTATGATGACGATACAGATTTACTATTGATTTAACTTTAGCTAGCCCTTCATCTCACCCAACTGATGCTCTCTTTGTTCTTTGTACCTGATTTGTAAATATTATCCACCTAGTCTTTATCTTTACAACAAAAATGACATTTGGTTCAGCTCTTTGCATTCTCAGATACCCTTTTACCACAGCCCTATAGAAAAAGTAAGCCAGAGATATAAGACAGTTCACAGAAAAATAAAGGTAAATACTCCTTAAACAATTAAATTATAAGGCAAACGCAAATTAAACACATACTGTGATACTAGTTTTCTCCTATCAAGTTGGCAAAAATCCAAACATTTAGTAAGTTCACTCTGTTGATGGGGCAGTGGAAAAGTAGGCCCTTTCATACATAGCTAATGGAAATGCATGATGATACGCCTCCTATAGAGGGGACTTGGAAAGATTTAGAAAACTACACATGCATTTACCCTTGACCCAGCAATCCCACTTCTAGGAAACTATTCCAAAGATATATTATTGAAAATATAAAATGACAAATACTGAAAGCTATTCAACGTAGCACTATCTGTAATAATCAGAGACTGGAAACAAACCAAACGTTTATCAGTAAGAAAATATTTTAATAATCTGGGACATCCACACAATGAAGCACCTGGCAGCCATAAGAAAGGAATGAGGCAGAGCTCCTTGTAGTACTGAGCAGTGACCTCAAGAATATATAATTTTGTAAGAAAGTGGGGTGCAGAATTGTGTGTTACATTATACTAGGTTTATATAAGAAAAGTTATGAATTATGGATATCTACACCTATATTTGCTTATATTTTTTAAAAGACACAATGGAAAGATAAACCAAAAACTTTTTTTTTCTTTTTATCTCTTGCTTCTATTTTTTTTTTTTTTTTTAATTTTTTTTTTTTTCA
>NW_007734048.1:17542-43557 GCF_000696425.1 Galeopterus variegatus | reverse complement strand
AGAATTATTCACCTTTTGTTGCTCTTGGAAATGCAATCAATACTCTGGTATCACAGCGCACTGCTCACAGGATCGTGCTGTCTCCTGGCATGGCCGCTCCAGACCCGTCACCATCTTGGTCCAAAAACTATTGTTTTTAAAAAAGGTTACGTATAAGGGGAGAGAGGGAACAGGATGGGAGGGATAGGGAGATAATACTGCACTGTGCCTTGTTTTTGTTTTTGTTTTTACGTTAGAACAATGCAAATGTTTTACATAATTGTGAAACGAAATTAAATTAGAAAAGCAACTGTTAAAAAACAAAAATAAATGAGGCAAATGAATTTAATTGTATATCAAATTGTTGGCATAATCACAAAAATAATTATTTCAGAGAACTTTTAATACACAGTGGTTTTATTGTACATCTCTAGTGGAATGCACCCTAAGGACAGAAATATTTTTTAAAAATAGCTGCAGAGGCTTCTCAAATTGCTTTCAGTAATCATTTTGTTAGTAATAAGATTGATTGTTTTCAGTAATCATTTATTTAGCAATAATATATTTATTATATTTTTGAAAGTATGCATAGTAAAGAAGCAATATTTGTATAATAAGAACCATAAGATAAAAAGATAAAGAATAAGATAAAAAAGAGATACATAATTAAATAAATTAAGTATAACTCATTAATTTGAATTGAAAATATGGATATAAAATCATGATCTATTTTTCTAGCTCTGTCCACTGAAAATATATAAAAGATGGTGACTATGTTCTGAGTACTAGAGATACAACAGCAGACAAGACACAATGGCCCCTGCAATGCCCAGAGCAGAGCTCAGTGAGGAAAACATAGAAGTAAATACGCAGGTGTGTTTCAGTAGGTGGCATCCAGTAGGGCGGATAAGTGTTGTGATAAGCCAAGTAGAGTTTCTTTATAACACAGAGTAAACGGAAATGAAAACAAAAGAATAAATTTAAAATGAAATGTACAGAGGATGTAAAATACTGGGCTTAAAGAAGAGGAAGAGCAAATGGAAAAGAAGCAAAAAGCAAAGATGTAAAGAAGAAAGCTTTCCCGAGGTGGATAAAAACCAAAGTCAGCAGATGGAAGCAGCTCACTAGATACCAGGCTAAACTGACTTTAAAGTGACTGATTCCTAAATATATACATATAATTTTTTTTTACCTCTATTGCTAAAGAAAGAATTTTTCAAGTATCCAGACACATTTTTTTCAAAAAGCCATCAAGAATAAAAGAATATCAACTATACCTCAGCTTTCTCCCCTGAAAAACCCAATGACTGTGAATAGACTACATGCTTACCCATGAACTAAATGGTTCAGAAATATTAAAAGTAAAAAAAAAAAATAGGCACAGTAGAGCTAGACAAATACAAAATGAAATCTGTCTTGTCAATATTAACATTCAAGGCAAAAAGTAGAGTCCAAGGCAAGAAGCATGAAGAACACAAAAAAAGACAATGTTTATTGATAATTGTTTCATGACTTAGATCATCATGACAAACTTTCCGTAATGTGTCAAATAATATAAGGCTGGAATAGGTAAATAATGACTAAAATGCAAAATAGGTATTATTCATACTGGTAACCAAAAATATAAAACATCTTCTAGTCAAAAAACAGAAAAAAGATGTAGGAACCTCTATAAAGAAAAGTACAAATTTGAAATGGAAAATACCAAAAAGTCATAAAAAGAGGGACAAATCATTTTCAGCATGAAAAGACCTTGTATTAAAAACATGTTAATTCTTCCCAGACATGTATATTTAATATAATTCTTATCCAAAGCACATGGATAATTTTTGAACATCCACAAAATGGTTTTGAAATTTACACAGAAAAAAAACCAGGATGAATTTGCACTACTAGACGATGAAGCTATTACAACATTTTGACAACAGAAAGAGCAGAAATGGACATATTAGTGTAACAAATTGGAAAGCCCAGGAGGATAAAACAGTATATTTAAATATATGGAATATAATAACAATGGCATTAAAATGCACTTGGGATAGATTATTGAATTAATGTAATGTCACAATTGGCAAGAAATTTCTAAAAATATAAAGGTAGAATTATATATTGCAAATTGAAATAAAAAAGCAATTTCAAGAAAATTTCTTGATTATCTACTGTTTGGATAGGAAAATCGTTCTGAGTCTAAACATGAGGAAAGAAACTATACAGGGAAAACAGGACAGATTTGACCACATACAATTTAAAACTTCTATATGCATAATGGCACCATAAACACAATTAAAAGGCAAATAATAAAATATTTACAACATGTACAAAAAGAAGATAATATTTTTTCCTAGGTTTTTTGCTTTGTTTTGGGTTTTGGTGACTTGCAAATGGGCTTGCTTTCTTGATTACTTTTTCTGCTAGTTTGTTGTTGAAGTATAAAAATGCTACTGATTTTTCAGTCTCAATTTTATATCCTGCAATTTCACTAAAATCATTTATCAACTCCAAGAATTTTTTTGTAGAGTCTTTAGGCTTTTCTATATAAAGGTTCATGTCATCTGAAAACAGGGACAATTTGACTTCATCTTTTGAATTTGGATGCCCTTTATTTCTTTCTCTTACCTGACTGCCCTGGCTAGTATTTCCAATACTATGTTAAATAAGAGTGGTGAGATTGTGCGTCCTTGTCTTGTTCCTGTTCTTAAGGGAAAAGCTTTCAACTTTTCCCCATTCAGGATGATAATGGCAGCAGGTTTGTCATATATGGCTTGTTTGTGTTGAGATACTTTCCTTCTATATCTAATTTGCTGGGAGTCTTTATCATGAAGGGATTTTGAATTTCATCAAATGCTTTCTCAACATCTATTGAGATAATCATATGATCCTTGATTTTGTCCTTAATTTTGTCGATGTGATGTATCTCATTTATCGGCTTGTGTATGTTGAACCATACTTGCATCCCTGGGATGAATCCTACCTGATCAAGGTGTATAATTTTTTTAATGTTTTGCTGTATTCTGATTGCTAATATTTTGTTGAGGATTTTTGTGTCTATGTTCATCAGAGATATTGGACTGTAGTTTTCCTTTTTGTTGTATCTTTGTCTGGTTTTGATATCAGGATGATACTGGCCTCATAGAATGAATTTGGGAGAAAGTCCTCTGTTTCAATTTTTTAGAATAGTTTGGAGAAAATTGTTATTAATTCCTACTTAAAGGTTTCAATGTAAGCATTTAATGCAATAAACTTCCCTCTTAGTATTGCTTTTGAAATGTCCCACAGGTTTTGGTATGATGTGCCTTTATTTTCACTAGTTCCAAGAAACTTTTTGATTTCCTATTTAATTTCTTCTTGGACCCAAATGTCATTCAGGAGCATGTCATTTAATTTCCATGTGTTTGTATAGTTTCCAGAGTTTCACTTTATATTGATTTCTAGTTTTATCTTTTAATCCATTGTGGTCTGAGAAGATACTTGGAATGATTTCAATTTTTTTTTAATTTGCTGAGAATTGATTTGTGACCTAACATGTGGTCTATCTTCAGTAATGTCCCATGTGCTGATGAGAAGAATTTATATTCTGTGTTTGTTGGATGAAATGTTCTGTACATATCTGATAAGTCCACTTGGTCTAATGAGTGGTTTAATTCCTTTGTTTCTCCGTTGATATGTTGCCTAGATGATCTGTCCAATGTTGAGAGAGGAGTATTCAGGTCTCCAACTATTATGGAATTTGGATCTATCTCTTTCCTTAGGTCTAGTACTGTTTGTTTTATATATCTGGGTGCTCTAATGTTGGGTGCATAAGTTTAAACAAGGAGGTGAAAAATATCTACAATGAGAACTGCAAATCACTGTTGACAGAAATTAAAGAGGACACCAAAATGTGGAAAGACATTCCATGCTCTCGGATTAGATGAATTAACATTGTGAAAATGTCTATACTATCAAAGCAATCTATAGATTCAATGCAATCCTCACCAAAATACCAATGACGTCTGTCACAGAAACAGACGAAACAATCCTAACATTTATATGGAACAACAAAAGACCCTGAATAGCCAAAGCAATCCTGAACAAAAAATAAAATAAAATAAAGCCAGGGGCCTAATACTACCTGACCTCAAATTATACAACAAAGCTATAGTAACCAAAATAGCATAGTACTGGCATAAAAACACACAGACCAATGGAACAGAATAGAGAACCCGGAAATAAACCCACAAACTTAACAGCCAATTGATCTTCAACAAAGGGAACAAGAAGATATATTGAGGAAAAGACTTCCTCCTCAGTAAATGGTGCTGGAAAAACTGGATATCCATATGCAGAAGAATGTAATTGGACCTGTACCTCTTTCTATATACCAAAATCAACTCAAAATGGATTAAAGACTTAAGTATATGCCCTGATACTATAAAACTCCTAAAAGAAAACATAGGGGAAATACTTCATGATGTAGGTCTGGGGAAACACTTTATGCATATGACCCCCAACACACAAGCAATGAAAGGAAAAATAAACAAATGGGATTATATCAAACTCAAAAGCTTCTGCACAGCAAAAGAAACAATTAACAGGGTGAAAAGACAATCTACAGAATGGGAGCAAATATTTGCAAACTATGCATGTGAGAAGGGATTGATATACAGAATATACAGAGAACTCGGACAACTTAATGGTAAAAAAATAAAATAAGAAAAAAAACCCGTGCAATTGTTTGAGGAATCGCCATACCATTTTCCATAGAGGCTGCACCATTTTGCAGTCCCACCAACAATGTATGAGAGTTCCTTTTTCTACGCAACCTCGCCAGCATTTATCATTCTGAGTCATATGGATGGACCTAGAGAGAATTATATTAAGTGAAACAAGTCAGGCATGGAAAGAGAAATATCACACGTTCTCACTTATTTGTGGAAGCTAAAAATAAATAAATAAATACACAAATAACCTGGGGGGGGAAGAAAACACAACAATTACAATTCCTTGAAGTTGATATGACAAGAAACAGAAAGGACATTGTCGGGAGGGAGGGGGCAGAGGAAGGAGGGAGGGAGGTTTCGGTAATGGGCCACAATAATCAACCACATTGTATATTGACAAAATAAAATTAAATTTTAAAAAACTGATTAAAAATGTGCAAAGGAGCTGAATAGGCATTTCTCAAAGGAAGAAATGCAAATGGCCAACAGGTACATGAAAACATGCTCAACACCACTGAGCATCAGGGAAATGCAATTCAAAAACACACTAAGATATCATCTTACCCCAATATTGGCTATTATTAAAAAGACAGAGAATAACAAATGCTGGCGAGGATGTGGAGAAAGGGGAACCCTCCCACACTGTTGGTGGGACTGTGTATTGCTGTAGCCATTGTGGAAAACAGGATGGAGTTTCCTCAAACATCTACAGATAGCATTGCCATACGATCCAGCAATCCCACTGTTGGGTATATACCCAAAGGAATGGAAATCATCATGTAGAAGTGATACCTACACCCCCATGTTTATCGTAGCTCTATTTACAATAGTCGAATGTTGGAACCAACCTAAATGTCCATCATCAGATGACTAGGTAAGGAAAATGTGGCATATTTACACAATGGAATATTACTCTGCTATAAAAAAGAATGAAATTCTGCCATTCGTAGCAACATGGATGAACTTAGAGAAAATCATGTTAAATGAAATAAGCCAGGGACAGGAGGAGAAATACTGCATATCTTTTCTTCAGTGTGTGCTAAAGAAGAAACAAACAAGAAAAATAAGAAAGATACAACAATTACAATAATAGTCTGAACTTTCAAAAGAAGAGAACAGAACTGAGGTTACCAGAGTTGGGAAAGGGGGTTGGGAGGGGGTAAGGGAGGAATTGGTAAAGGGCCATGAAAAATGATTACATTGTATAATGTTGAATATACTAATTATCCTGATTTGAGCATCACATATTGCACACAAGTATTGATATTCAACTCTGTACCCCACAGATATATATCATCAACAATGTTACAATAAAAAATAAGTGAAAGATAATACATATTGTATAATCAAATACATAATGTGATATTACAAATCAGTAAGAAAGAATAGTATACACCAATAGACACATGGGAAATGGAAATGAGTAAACATTTCTTAAAGTAGAGACATTGAAAAGAAAACACAAATTGAAACAAGACTAATTTGACAGTTGAAAAGCCATATTGTAATGATTGAAATCATAATACACTTTAATTGTGAGGGTGTAGTGAAATAGGCACTTATACAATTATTGGTAGAAATGTAAATATTATACAATATCTGAAGGCAATTTGCTATATGTAGCCACCACCACTGCCAAACAAAAACAAAACGATGTACATACCTTTGAGTCAGCTGTGCAATTCCTAGGAATTTATAAAAAGGATATAATGAGATACTTTTGAATGAGATATGATGCAATAATAGTAATAATAGTAATCCTAAATACTTACTGAAAGCTTGTAATATACTAGACACTGTGCTACGCATGATCTCTTTAATGTCCATGACAACCTTATGAAGTTGTTAATAGTTTCAATTCCATTTTACAGATGCAGAACATGAGTTAGGGAAGTTAAGTGACTTGCCAAGATCACAAAGCCAGTGAGCATCAAATCCAGGATTCAAAACACAGACCTATGTAATTCCAGAGCCTGAACTCTTCAACAATCCTCCTATTGTTGTAAATAATATAGTGGTTAATAAATTATGATATATACACATGAAAGAACATCATATAGCCACTAAAATCATAGTACGTAATAAGTAGTGACAGGAATATGCTCATAATTTACTGTTAAATAAAAAATTGTTTTATATCTCAGAGCATGTGTCCATATATTTTAAAATGTATTTCATCCTAAGGATAAAAAAATACAAAAAATGCCTAAATCTTTGCCTACAGAGAATAACAGAAAAAGCAGAGGCAGGATCAAGCTTGCTCTGTCCATCTTTCTCATTACAGCAGGCTCGTGCTTCTGACACAATGCAGGCAGCGGAGATCATGCCCATTGTGACCAGGCAGCTGAGATCATTGGTGGTGGCTTCCTTGGATTCCCCATATATCCATGTTCCCTGAAAGCAGTCCCCTGACATCCTTTACCACAGTCTTTCCAATAGTTATGTAAGCTTTTAGTTCCCTGAATAGCTCTATATACCTCTCTCTATGTGTAAAATACCCAAAGTTACTTCTGCTTTTCTAAAAGGACACTGATTCATACAAGATTTAGTATCAGGACATGGTGATACATACCTTCTAAAAGGTACAAAAGGCACCACAATCTCCTGAAAGGGACTATATACACTGTTCTACAGAAGAGCATTCAGTTTTTCTTTAAGCTCTCCATTAGCAGTCCCTCTGTGCTTCCTTCAGTAATAAGAGGTCTTTTCTAATGTCTGTTAAGAAAAAAATTACTAGCACTAATCAATCCTATGAACTTACACATACACACACACTCACTCTCACACACACACACACACACACACTCAGGAAAGATGTACCTAGATAGAGATGTTGAATTCGAGTGTCTTCAGGACCTTATTCAGAGGAAAAATTGATCTTAGTCCACTGACATTTGCAGTAAACACATCTGTTTTGTATCTAATAATAATTAACCATTGTTATTATTTATAGTCAGCTTTACTAAAATAGAATTAAACTGAAGATCAGATTAAGCAGAATTCAAACTAAATTGAAAGCCTAGAATAAAGGGCCAAAAGGGAACAGCAGTGAGAGATTGTAATAATAATAATACCTTGGATTTATATAGCTCTCATCCTCCCACAAGCACAATGTGAATGTGAACAGCATATATAAGTGGATGAAGAAGTAAGTGCAATTTTGGTTTCTCAAGTCTGTATTTTAAAATCTCTGAAAGAAGAGACAAGCAAATGGAGAAATAAAATCTTAAGACCAATTTGAATTGCTTTGCATGGAAACACATATTTCAAAAATTTGTTTGTCATTCCTAGTGAAAGGGCAGCATTTTTAAAATAAAGCCAAGATTTGTATGTCAAATAGGAGATCAAAATAAATGAATAAGAGATGATATATTAGTGTAACTGTCTCTCAGGTATGATCATTAAAATACTACCTTATTCATCTTATTCATGAAATTGTCCTAAATTGTCCCTGCTACAAGTGCTCCCTGAACTCCTGAAAGGGTTTTACATGGGTTTCATGGGGCACACACTTGGCACCGTCTACCTTGTGTTGGAAGTATTTATGTATATTCCAGTCTCTCTCACCAAACCACTAGTTCCCAAACTTAGTTTTGTTGTTTTTTTTTCTATTTTGTTTTTTTAAACCACTGTAAAAATGTATTAAAAACTAAATTTTGCTAAATTTTTATTATTTATTATTAGCATATTCATTCTTACAAATCGTGATATTTCTTTACGCCGTTTACATGACCTATCACATCCCAAAACCCCTCCTTCCCTCCCCTGCATCTCGACTATCCTTAAGTTTGTTCTCTCCTTCTCAAAGTTCAACATACTGTTGTGGTCTTTTTTTTCTTTCTTTTTTTTTTCTTTCTTTCATTTCTTCCTTCCTCCCTCCCTCCCTTCTTCCTACCTAGGAGCCAGTTATGAGTGAGAACATGTGGTATTTCTCTTTCTTTTTCTGGCTTATTTCATTTAACATAATTTTCTCCAGACTAATCCATGTTGCTGCAAATGGCATAATTTCATTCTTTTTTATGACTGAGTAGTATTCCATTGTGTATATATACCACATTTTCCTTATCCAGTCATCCGTTGATGGACAGTTAGGTTGATTCCATATCTTGGCTACTGTAAATAGAGCTACAATGAACATGGGAGTGCAGGTATCCATTCAACATAATGACTTACATTCCTTTGGATATATACCCAGTAGTGAGATTGCTGGATCATATGGTACTTCTATCTGTAGTTGTTTGAGGAACCTCCATACTGTCTTCCATAATGACTGTGTTAATTTACAGTCCCACCAACAGTGTAGAAGAATTCCTCTTTCCCTGCATCCTCCCCAGCATTTGTTATTCTTGGTCTTTTTAATACTGGCCAGTATAACTGGGGTGAGATGATATCTCAATGTGGTTATGATTTGCATTTCTTATGAAAAAAATGCTCAGCATCAGTAGTCACGTGCCTGTTGGCCATTTATATATCTTCCTTTGAAAAATGTCTATTCAGCTCATTTGGCCACTTTTTAATTGGATTATTTTTTTACTGTATAGTTGTTCGAGTTCTTTGTATATACTGGACATTAATCCCTTGATGGATGAATAGTTTGCAAATATTTTCTCCCATTCTGTAGGTTGTCTTTCTGCTCTGTTGAATGTTTCCTTTGCTGTGCAGAAGCTTTTGAGTTTGATATAATCCCATTTGTTTTTTATTTTGTTGCTTGTGATTTTGTGGTCTTATTCATAAAGTCTTTGCCTGGTTCTACTTTATGGAGTCTTTCCCCTATGTTTTCCTTTGGTTGTTTTATGGTTTCAGGTCTTATATTTAAGCCTTTAATCCATTTTGAGTTGATTTTGGTATATGGGGAGAGATACAGATCCAGATTCATTTTTCTACATATGGATGTCCAGTTTACCCAGTACCATTTATTAAAGAAGCAGTCTTCTCCCCAATGCATTTCTTGCTGCCTTTGTCAAAGATCAATTGGCTGTTTTGAATGTGACTTATTTCTCAGGCTTTTCTATTCTGTTCCATTGGTCTGAGTGTCTGTATTTATGCCAATACCAAGCTGTTTTGGCTACCATAACTTTGTAATATAATTTGAAGTTAGGTAGTGTTATGCCACCAGCTTTACATTTTTTTTTTTCCTCAGGATTGCTTTGGCTATTCAGGGTCTTTTTTTGTTCCATATGAATATTGAGATTGCTTTTTCTATTTCTCTGAAGAATGTCATTGGTATTTTGATGGGGATTGCATTGAATCTGTAGATTGCTTTGGGTAGTATGGACATTTTCATGATGATAATTCTTCCCATCCAAGGGCATGGTATGGATTTCCACCTTTTTGTGTCCTCTTTCATTTCTTTCAGGAGTGTTTTATGCTTCTCATTGTAGAGATCTTTCACCTTCTTGGTTAAATTGATTCCTAATTTTTTTTTCTTTTTTGTTTTTTTTGGCGACTACTATAAACGGGCTTACTTTCTTCATTTCTTTTTCTTCCAGTTCATTACTGGAATATAAAAATGCTACTGATTTTGGGGTGTTGATTTTGTATCCTGCAACTTTACTGAAATTGTTAATCAGCTCTAAGAGTTTTTTGGTAGAATCTATAGGTTTTTCTATATATAAGATCATGTCATCTGTAAACAAGGACAGTTTGACTTCCTCCTTTCCAATCTGGGTGACCTTTACTTTTTTCTTTTGCCTAATTGCTCTGACTAGTACTTTCAATACTACATTAAAAACGAGTGGTGAGAGAGGGCGTCCTTGTCTTGTTCTTGTTCTTAAGGGAAAAGCTTTCAGCTTTTCTCCATTCAGGATGATATCGGTGATTGGTTTGTCATAAATGGCTTTTATTGTGTTGAGATAATTTCCTTCTATACCTAATTTTCTGAGACTATCATGAAGGGATGTTGAATTTTGTCAAATGCTTTTTCTGCATCTATTGAAATAATCATATGGTTTTATCTTTGATATTTTTTGATATAGTATATCACATTAATTGACTTGCATATTGAGACATCCTTGCATCCCTAGGATGAATCCTACTTGATAATGGTGCATCATTTTTTAATGTGTTGCTATGTTATGTTAGCTAATATTTTGTTGAGGATTTTTGCACCTATGTTCATCAAGGATATTGGCCTGCAATTTTCTCTTCTTGTTTTATCTTTATCTGGTTTTGGTATCAAGGTGATGCAGGCTTCATAGAATAAGTTTGGGAGAAGGGCTTCCATTTCAATCTTTTGGAACAGTTTAAGAGAAGTGGTATTAATTCTTCAATAGTTTGATAGAATTCAGCAGTAAAGCCATCCAATCCTGGGCTTTTCTTTGTTGGAAGATTGCTGATTACTGCTTCAATTTCATTGCTTGTTATTGGTCTCTTTAGATTTTTTATGCATCCTCAATTCAGTTTTGGTAGTTTGCATATGTCCAGAAATTTAACTGTTTCCTCCAGGTTTTCAAATTTGTTGTTATACAATTGTTTATAATAATCTCTCATGATCCTTCATATTTCTGTGGTATCAATTGTCTCCCTTTTCATTTCTGATTTTTGTTACTTGGGTCTTTTCCTTTGTTGTTGTTGTTGTTGTTGTTGTTGTTGTTGTTGTTGTTAACCTAGCTAATGGTTTGTCTATTTTATTTATCTTCCAAAAAACTCAACTTTTTGCTTCACTGATCTTTTGTATCATTTTTGGGGTGTCCATTTCATTCATTTCTGCTCTGATTTTAATTATTTCTTTGCATCCA
Source organism: Galeopterus variegatus (assembly GCF_000696425.1). NCBI lineage: Eukaryota > Metazoa > Chordata > Mammalia > Dermoptera > Cynocephalidae > Galeopterus > Galeopterus variegatus. Next base: position 32,141 of record NW_007734048.1, on the reverse strand, counting down.
CTACGTTTTGGACAGGATTGTTGCTGCTTTTCTAGTTCTTTGAGGTGTAGTGTTAGGTCATTAATTTGAAGTCTTTCTGTTCTTTTGATGTAAGTGCTTATTGCAATAAACTTCCCTTTTAGTACTGCTTTTGTAATATCCCACAGGTTTTGGTATGATGTATCTTTATTTTTGTCAGTTTCAAGAGATTTTTTTATTTCTTGTTAATTTCTTCTTGGACCCTTAAGTCATTCAGCAGTCTGTTGTTTAGTTTCCATGCACTTGAGTAGTTTCCAGAATTTTGCTTGTTATTGATTTCCAGTTTTAATATGTTGTGGTCTGAAAAGATACTTGGAATGATTTCAATTTTTTAAAATTTGCTAAGACTTGATTTGTGACCTAACATGTGGTCTATCCTGGAATATGTTCCATGTACTGATGAGAAGATTGTGCATTCTGCAGGTTTTGATGATATGTTCTGTAGATGTCTGTCAGTTCCAATTGGCCTAAGGTGTAGTTTATATCCTATGTTTCTTTGTTGATTTGTTGCCCAGAAAATCTGTCCAATGCATAGAGAGTGGTGATCAGGTCCCCCACTATTATCAAATTAGGGTCTATCTCTTTTTTTTAGGACTAAGAGTGTTTGCTTTACATATCTGAGTGCTCCAATGTTGGGTGCATACATATTTATGATTGTTATTTGTTCTAACTGGATAGATCCCTTTATCATTATATAATGGCCTTTTTTGTCTCTTTTTATGGCTTTTGGTTTGAAGTCTACTTTATCCAATATAAGAATAGCTACTCCTGCTCATTTTTGGTTTCCATTTGCATGGTATATCTTTTTCCATCCCTTCACTTTTACTGTGTGCGTCTTTACAGGTGAGGTGCATCTCTTGAAGACAGCATATAGTTGGGTCTAAATTTCTAATCCACTCAGTTAGTCTGTCTCTTTTTATGAGGAGTTTAATCCGTTTACATTTAGGGTTGTTATTGACATGTATTGCTTTACTCCTGTCATTATATTGCTTTTTGTTTAGATATTTAAAATATCATTTGTTCATTTCTTCCCTTTTTTTCTATCTTTAATGTTACTTGGATTTTTGAGCTGACAGGATTTAGCTTCTCTTTCTCATTTGCATTTTGGTTTTAATGGCGGGTTTTGCTCTTTCTTGTGAATCTGTAATATTGATTACCATTTTTCAGATTCCAGATGCAGGGCTCCTTCGAGAATTTCTTGCAGGGCTGGTTGCGTGGTCGTGAACTCACATAATTTCCATTTGTCTGGGAAATACACTATTTCTTCCTCATTTTTGAATGATAAGCTTGATGGGTATAGAATTCTTGGCTGCAGTTTTCTTCTTTAAGTATTTTGAATATATCATCTCATTTTCTTCTGGCGTGTAAAGTTTCAGTTGAGAAATCTGCTGTTAATCTGTTGGGGACTCCCTTAAAGGTGACTTAACACTATTCTCTTGCTGCTTTTAGATTTCTCTGTCTTTGAGTTTTGCCAGTTTGACTACAATGTTTCTTGGAGAGGATCTTTTTGGACTGAATGTGTTTGTGGATCTTTGGGCTTCATGGATCTGAAGGTCTGTGTCTCTCTCCCTATACAAAGGAAGTTCTGTTATTGTTTCTTTGAATAGGTTTTCAATGCCTTTTCCTTTCTCTTCCCCTTTTGGCATACCCATGTTTCAGATGTTTGGGCACTTGAGGTTATCTGCTAGCTCTTTTAGATTTTTTTCAGTTTTTAAAATTCTTTTTCTTTTTTTTTCTTTCTTTCTTTAGTTTTTGTTGTTGTTGTTGTTGTTGTTGTTGTTGTTGTTGTTGTTGTTGTTGCTGTTGTTTGTGTGTGTGTGCTTGGGTTATTTCACAAAGACAATCTTTGAAGTCTGAAATTCTTTCTTTTGCTTGCTCTAGCCTGCTGCTCAAGATTTCTAGTCTGTTTTTTATTTCATTGAGTAAATCCTTCAGTTCTAGGAGTTCTGTTACATTGTTTTCTAAGGTATTAATCTGTTGGTTAACTTCCTCCTTCATATCCTGGATATACTTTCTTGCTTCAATGTGTTCTCTGATTGATTCTTCTCTTGTCTCTTTCAGTTTTCTTAAGATCAGTGCTCAGAATTCCTTTTCAGACATCTCAAGGTTTTCCTGCTCTATAGGGTCTGGTACTTGAGAATTACCATATTCCTTTGGTGGTATCATTTCTTCTTATTTATTTGTAGGTCTAGTATTTTGTTGTTGTTGTTGATGTTTGGTCATCTGGTAGGACACTTGTTTTGTCTATTACTCTGGAGTGAGCTATGTGAGGAAATACTTCCTCCTCTATTTGTAGGCTGTGCTGGTGACTCTTGTATCAAAGCAGTTGAGTGTGCAGTGGGCTGCCTCAGCTCCTGTTTGGTCACTTGGTGGGCATGGGCCTGCAGCTGTGTTGGGGTCAGCATGCAGGACTGGCACTCAGCTGGGCACCCACTCAGTCAGAGGGTCAGCCCCTCTGGCTGACACGATCTTATATATAGAAAAACCTAAAAGTCTCTACCAAAAAATTCTTAGAGCTGATTAGCAATGTCAGTAATGTTGCAGGATACAAAAGCAACACCAAAAATCAGTAGCATTTTTATACTCCAATAATGAACTATCAGAAAAAGGATTCAGAAAGCGAGCCAGCCCATTTATAACAGTCACCAAAAAAATAATTATTTTTATTTATATATGGTTGACAGCAATGCCTTTTCATTTCTGATTCTAGTAATTTGAGTCTCTGGTCATTTTTTTCTTAGCAAATCTAGCTAATGTTTTGTCAATTTTGTTGATATTTTCAGAGAACCAATTTTTGGTTATATTGACTATATCTATTGTTTTTATACCCAAATTTTATTAATTTCTGCTCTGACATTTATTATTTCTTTCTAATGATTGCTTTAGATTTAGTTTGCTCTTCTTTTTCCAATGTGTTAAGGTTATTATGTGAGATAACTTTTCTTTTTAAATATAGATATTTACAAATATAATTTTTTCTCTAAGTACAGCTGTAGCTGCATCCCATAAACTTTGGTATGCTGGGTTCATTTGTTTTTATCTCAAAGTATTTTCAAATTTTCTTTTTGATTCCCTCTTTGACAAATTGGTAATTTAGGAGTATGTTGCTTAATATCCACATATTTCTGAGTTTTCCAAAATTCTTTGTTATCGATTTCTAGTTTCATTCCATTGTGATCAGGAAATGTACTTTCTATCTTTTTAAATTTACTTAAATCTGTAGTATGGCCCAGCATATGGTCTATCCTGGAGTGTGTTTTATCTGCATTTGAGAATAATGTATGTTTTTCTATCAGGTGGAACGTTCTAGGTCCCTATTAGTTTGTTGGTTTATAAGTGTTGTTCAAATCATCTGTTTGCTTGTTGCTCCTATGCCTAGTTGTTCTATTATTGAAATTGGAGTATTTAAGTCTTCAACTATCATTGTTGAGCCATCCATTTATCCCTTTCATTCTGTTAATTTTTGCTTCATGAATTTTGGTGATCTGTTATTAGGTGCTGTGAGGAAAGTGGAGTTGGTTTAGTCAGAACCCCTCGTCTCATATCTGCCTGGGTATGATTCAGCACATCCTTTGTAAACAAGTTGTGTGGGAGTAGAGTTAGTATGTATGCGCACCTGTGTACCACTTGGCTTGTTCACACTTTTTTTGTGTACTCTTGGGTATGGAAGGCAGCAGCACTGAACTGCTGGTGGGCAGAACTTGTGTCTAAAAATAAAGCATGTCCACATTGCCAATGGCTGCTCAGTTTTTCTTTCTACTACCTGGCTCAGGACTTGCACAGGATGGAGTAGAAGGGTCTGTATGACAGGTACTTAAATGCTTATAATTGATATGTTTCCTGATGATTTACTATATTTTGCATGATAAAACATCCCTCTTTTACCTCTAGTAACATTTTCTAAAGTTTACTTTGATATTATTATAGCAACTCCAGTTTTCTTTCAGTTATCTGAATGATATATCTTTTCATCCTTTTACTTTTAATCAATTTATGTCTTTGAATCTAAAGTGTATATCCTATAGAAAACATATATTTAGATAATATATTTATTCCATTCTGCCAATTGCTGCCTTTCGATTGGATTGTTTAATCTATTTACATTTAATGCTATTGCTGATACAGCTCTATTTACATCTCCCATTTTAGTTTGTTTTCTATATATTTAATGTCTTCTTTGTTCCTCATTTACTGTTTTTCCATTAAATAATATTTTCTAATGTAACATTTTAACTTTTTTAATGATTTTTTCACTCTATTTTAAAATTATTCCCTTAGTGTTTGCTTTATGGGCTTTCATATATATCTTAACTTATCAGAATCAGCTTTAGATATATACTAACTTAATTTCAGTGGAATATTGAAATGTTACTCCCATGCAGCTCTATTATCTTTTCCCCTTTTGTGTCATTATTGTTATACATACTACATCCATTGATGTTACAAACACAACATACATTATTATAATTATTACTTTATACAATATTATGTTTTTTAAAATATCTGAAAGAAAGGAGAACAAGTATATATGTATAGCTTTTGTTATATTAACCTTATGTGCCATTTCTGGTTCCCTTTATTTGTTCCTGTGGATTTGAGTTTCTATTTGGTGTCATTTTCATAGCCTAATATAGCTTTGCTCACACCGACATCCTTAGTATTGTTATTGGCAAATATATTACATTTCTATATATTATAGGCCCGACAATATATTATATACATACTGTTTCATGAAATTGCTTTTTAAATCAGTTAATAGAAAAAAAATGCATTTATACCATTTTCCATAATCACATAATTACTTACTTTTTTTTTTTTTTCTTCCAGTGGATTAAAATTACTGTCTAGGGTCATTTGCTTTTATCCTGGAGAAATTACTTTAGTATTTCTGTAAGACCTATATACTAGCAATACATTTTCTCAGTTTTTGTTTATCTAGGAATGTCTTTATTTTATCTTCATTTTTGAAAGATAGCTTTACTGAATATAGGACTTTTGGTGGACAGTTATTTTTTTCCTTGTTACTTATTTTATTAAAACATAATTGATTATACATATTTATGAGCTACAGAGATGACTATCAGAATTTGTGTACAATATGTCATGATCAAATCAGTATTATTAGCATGTTCATCATTACAAATCATAACTATTCTTTGTGTCCATTACTCAGTTTCTCCTTAACCCCTTCAACTCCCCTTTCCCACCTCTACCAATCATAGTTCTGTTCTCTCCTGAAAGTTCAGCATATTATTCTGGTTGTTGTTTCTTTCTTTTCTTTGCTCCCACTTATGAGTGAGAACATTCAGTATTTCTCTTTCCATGCCCAGCTTATTCCACCTAAAATGTACTCTGAGGTCATCCATGTTGCTGCAAACGGCAGAATTTCATTCTTTATCATGGCTGAGTAGTATTCCACTGTGTATATATACCACATTTTCCTTATCCACTTGTCTGTTAATAGATGTTTAGGTTGGTTCCATATTTTGGCTATTTTAAAAGAGGTGCAATGATTCTTTGTGTACTTTGAATATATCTCAATGCTTTCTGGCCAATATTGATCCTGATGAGAAGTTAGCTGTTAAACCTATTGGGGTTCTCTTGTACCTAAGTCACTTGTTATTGCTGCTTTAAAGATTTTATTCTTACCTTCACATTTCAGCATTATTACCATGATGTATTTGTTTGTGGAACAGTTTGACTTTACACTTCTTGGAATTTATTGAGTTTCCAGGATGTATATATTAATGTTGCTCAATAATAAAAATAAATTTGGGGAGTTTCAAGACATTATATGTTCAAATATTTTTTTTCTGCTCCTTTTCTTCCCTTGCTTCCTCTGGTACTACCATTATATTTATATGGCTATGTATAATAGTGTTCCATATTTCTCTGAGGCTCTTTTATTCTTTTCTCCTGTCTGTTCTTCAGATTACATAATCTCTATAGGTCTATTTACAAGTTCACTACTTCTTTCTTCTGCCAGTTCAAATATACTGAGGACCAAATACTAAAGGATGAGCAATGTTAGTAAATTTTGATTTCATTTATTATACTTTTCAACACCAGAATTTTCATTTGTCTATTTTATATAATTTCCATTTGTATTTTCTATCTGGTGTGATATTGTCATCATACTTGCCATTACTTCTTTCATCATGTTTTTTTTTTTTTTTTTTTTTTTTTTTTTAGTTCTTTGAACATATTTATAATGGCTAATTTGAAGTCACTATTAAATCTAGCATCTGGTCACTCTCACATTTCTATTGCCTGCTTTTTGTGTTTTGTAGGGCTCTTACTTTCCTGAGTATTTTTGCATGTCTCATAATTTTTTGTTAGAAAGTGAGCAGTTTAAATAATGTGTTTTAGGAACTCTGGGTACAGCCTCCCACAGAGCTTGTTATTTTTATTTGTTTAGTGATTAACTAGATTGGTTTAGTAAAACCTATCATCCCTATCTTCCCAGGAAATAGTAAGATTCTGATGCTGCTCTCAGGTGGTATAATTTTGGGTATACCCACAGACAGCTTGGGATGACAATAGTTTTATCAGGTCTCTATTTGACTGTTTCTTTCCCTGACCAAACCTAACTATTTGATTGACCCAGCTCCACTAATTTCCTGTTGATTGCTTATTGCTTTCAACAGTGCCGTGGGGCATAAATTGCTCTAGGGACTAATTCAGCCAAATTTGGGTTGCTTTGAAGGGATGGGTTCTGAAGTAAATGTTTGAGTTTTTTTAAATTGAAAAATAATTTATTGTACGTATCTATGAGGTACCACATTGAATATCAATACCTGTGTGCAATATGTGATGCTCAAATTAAGACAATTAGTATATTCAACATTGCACAAGCTAATCATTTTTTTCTGGCCCTTTACCAATTTTCCACCAACCTCCCTCACCCTCCCCCTTTCCCATCTCTGGTAATCTCAGTTCTGTTCTCTCCTTTTGAAAGTTCAATGTATTATTGTGCTGTTTGTATGTTTCTTTCCTTTTTTAAAATGTATTTTTTGGCCGGCCCGGTGGCGCACTGCTACAGTGCGCCACTTGGGAAGCGCGGCAGCGCTCCCGCTGAGGGTTCGGATCCCACATACAGACCAGCTGCTCACTGGCTGAGCGAGGAGCGGGGGCAACACCGAGGGTTGGATCCCATTGCCGGTCCCGGTCCGGTACGGGCGCGACACTGAGGGTTGCGATCCATTGCCGGTCACGAAAAAAGACAAAAAGACAAAAAAAAAAAAAAATGTATTTTTTTTTTTTATGTCCAACTTATGAGTAAGGACAAGGAGTATTTCTCTTTCTATGCCTGGCTTATTTTACTTAACATAAATTTCTCTAAGTTCATCCATGCTGCTTGCTACCAATGGCAGAATTTTATTCTTTTTTATGGCAGAGTAGTACTATTGATTATATATACCACATCTCCCTTTTCCAGTCATCTGTCAATGGACATTTAGGTTGGTTCCAACTCTTGGCTATTGTAAATATAGAGCTGTGGTAAACATTTGAGTGCAGGTATCCCTTTGACATGATGATTTCCATTCATTCAGGTATATACCAAGCAGTGGGATTGCTGGATGATATGGCAGTTATATCTGTACTTGTTTGAGGAATCTCCATACTGTTTTCCATAATGGTTGCACAAATTTAGAGTCCCACCAACAGTGTAGGAGAGTTCCCCTTTATCATCATATTTGCCAGCATTTGTTATTCTCTTTTTGATAATAGCCAATCTAATTGGGGTGAGATGATATCTCAACGTGGTTTTGATTTGCACTTCCCTGAGGCTTAGTGATGTTGAGCATTTTTTTCATGTGTCTGTTTGCCATTTGTATATTTTCTTTGAGAAGTGCCTATTCAGCTTTTTGCACATTTTTAAATTGGGATTTTTTTTTTACTATGAAGTTTTTTGAGTTCCTTATATATTATGGATATTAATCACTTGTCAGATTCATAGCTTGCAAATATTTTCTCTCATTCTGTAAGTTGTCTTTTCACTCTGTTAATTGTTTCTTTTGCTGTGCAGAATCTTTTTAGTTTGATATAAAAACAGACAATTGGACCAGTGGAACTTCATAGAGAACCCAGAAATCAACCTACACACTTATGGCCAACTAATCTTTGACAAAACACCAAGAACATACACTGGGGAAATGACTACCTCTTCAATAAATGGTGCTGGGAAAACTGGATGTCCATTTGTAGAAGAATGAAACTAGACCCATACTGTTTGCAATGTGCCAACATCAATTACAAAGTGGATTAAAGACTTAAGTATAAGACCTGAAAGTATAAAACTCCTATAAGAAAACATAGGTGAAACACTTCAGGAAGTAGGACTGGATGAACACTTTATGAATGACCCCAAAAGCACAGGCAAGAAAAGAAAAAATAAACAAATGTGATTTTATAAAGATCTAAAGTTTCTGCCCAGCAAAAGAAACCATTAACAGAGTGAAAAGACAATCTACAGAATGGTGTTTGAGATTTGTTCTAACCCAAAAAGAGCTCCTGCCTGCTGTCTCTTTCTCCAGTTCTCTCCACCATACTAGGCAGACTACAGTTTTGCCTATATTACTGATGAATCTACCAATCTCCACCCAATCACCTTATACCACAACTTTGACTATTTTTGAGAGCACCCTTTGAGCTTCACACTCTTTTCCAAATGAATTCAGTCTCTTTGAGAAGACATTAGGAGCTATCTGTACTAAGGCTTACTTTTATCCTCGGGAAAAATCTCTGAGCCATGACTTTGAAGCTGAGGGTGGGGACAATTTCATGATTCATTCTGAATGACATCCCACCAAACACACACTTTAGGAGCTAAGTGTTTGGTGAAGGAGCAAGATGTAGCCTCGGAATTTTTCAACTTGCCTCTCCCAGGATGCAATCACTACATTATGAGCCAGTGGAAGAGAAGTCATGGCACCAGCATTCCCAAGAACATTTCACCACGATAGAGCTTCTGACCCACAAGTGAGAGCTGAGCAGGAGAAGGAAATTCCCACCTGTCAGCCGCACTCACCCAGAACATAGCCTCAGCAATAGGAAACTAAGGGCAATATAATAAATACCCATCTCCTGTGCCCCACAGAAATATAGCCTTTCGTCTGTGGGCTCGCTGAGAGCGAGCCCTATATTTTTGGCTGCACAAGTCTGGAGTAGAGTCTCCACCTCACTGAGCTGTGGGGTTTGGGGAAAGATGAGGAGAGCAGGTGTTGGTTCAAATACCATAGATTCTCATTATTTTTACTGAGTTTTAGTAAAAATTCTTGAATAAACATTTCTTCATTTGCTCTATGCCCATAGGACAACTTCCAGATACTTTAAATGTTTTTTTTTAATAATTTTCACCAGTTCATCTGGCGAGTAGGTCCACAGAACTCCTCACTATCGTGTCAGAAGCAGAACTCCTCTCTCTTTCTATGAACAAGGAGGACCTAACAGCCTGAAGCAGTCTCAAGATAAATGATGCCAGATAAACTGGGTATTGCTTTAAGAGATTTCTTTCCTGAAAGAGGTGTTTTTCGTATAATTCAAAAAGTTACAAAGAAGAATTGAGATTTTTCCATAACAAAGATATAGGGAATATTCTGATGACTGGGCATGGGGTGAAATCTTGACTCATTTTAGGCCAGAGGGGCTGTGCTTAGGGCACTTGTCCAATCATTTGGGAAAGATAAGGAATTATTTCTTTCCCAGAAACAAAAATAATTTTCATATTTCCCAGAAACTACTGGATTTGTGCAATTATTATCAAAATTTCTAGACATGATGCCCTGTAGTAGTTTAAAGATTAAATCAGCTTAGCAACTTGGAAATGGAGTCTGAAATCTCAGTATTTGTTGGGCACCTACTATGTGTAGAGAACTATCGTTGAACATATTTTAACAATAAAAAAGAAGTCAAAGACATGAGGAGCTTGCAAGATAGTGGAAGAGAAAATGGAAACTCATGAAACTGCCAGAAAAATCATTTTTAAACAATATTAGTAAGTTCAAGCAATATGCCACTCTAAACAGTGTAGCAGGTATGAATATTATGTTCTGAGCACAATAGTTTTGTGAAGGAAGGCTTCTAAGAGGAGGCATGTTCTGATACAAGTCTTGAAAGAGGTAACAGGGATTAAGGTTTACATGATTTAGAAAATTATAATTAACATTAACATGGCAGCTAAATAATCCAATCCTAATTTATCTATTTGCATTTATATTTATTTGTAGAATAGCAAATGCACTGCCTTATTACAGAATAAATAACAACTTAGATACATTTTAGAATTTTGAAAAAGAGTAAATAAAATGATGATTTCATTAGTTAGAGGCAGTTCAAGTAAACATAGTTGTGTATGCGCTACATTCTTCTTATCCTGGTTATTTACAAAACAATACCTTTGGTGTGTAAATTTTGTTTAATGAAACTTGCCAGACATTTTATTACTGAATGTTATGAAGAACGTGTAGACATTTTTAATCGTAACAGCATAAAACCCTGTCATCCTGTCAACAGCCACATTTACAATGTCTTTTTTTATAAGGCAGAAGCCATAGATCCACCTCAATTTAATTCATGATCAACAAATTTTCACAGCTAAGAAATAAACAAACAGGAATGCATACTGTAAGTGCCTAACACCATCCCAACAATATTATGAGATTTCAACAGGCCCAATTTACTGCACACTACAATTGCAAAAATGATAAAGGATAAAAGATTTTATTTTCATAAGAGTGTAAAAGAGAAATAGATTATTTAGGTCCTTGTCTTCATGAAACCTAAGCAATTATCTGAAATGTGACAAATTCACTTAATTGGTCTGGAATAACATCCAAAATTCATGCTAGACTTCTTTTTCTCCAATTTCCACCTACCCCACCTCCCAGTTCAAGCTAACTTCCATTATAATATAGTGACAAGTATGGGTCATATAGATCTCAGTTCAAATCCCAGATCTGCCACTTGGTGGCTACGTGAACTTAAGCAATTTATTTAACCTCTCTTCATTGTAGTTTCCCCATCTGTAAAATGAGAACATTACTGTCTGTTTACTGAGTTGTTAAGTGGATTAAGTGAGTTAATACATACAAAGAATATAATGTTTATGTACAATGCCAAACATAAAATGAGTGCTTGATAAATAGCATTAGGTGCTTGATAAATATTTGGTGACTAGATTGAATAAATCTAACTGCCGTGACAGATATCTTAACTCATAAAAAAAAAAAAAATCAGTTGTAAGCGTTTCCTTTAGAATAAAGTTATCCATAAGTGGTTGAAAACTGTGGTATCTATTCAAGTGAGAATTATACCAGACTGAGATTACTGGGCAAGCTGTAGGGCTTCACAACCAGATATTCACAGATTGTTGCAATATGGCCATTACAAGAGCTTCTGCATCAAACTTTCCTTATGTCACATGAACATTTATAATTTGAGTAACCTGAAGAACCCCTCCTTGTAGCCCCATCATAATTGGCAGGACCATCATCATCTGATGTTCACTCTCTACTTAGGGAACCTCTTCCTGTTCCAGGTTGAACCTGTTTCTGGAGTAATGAGTTCAGAATTCCAGAACTGAAGCATTTTTTAAAAAAGACATTTTAAGATAAAACTCACATAACATAAAGTTCAACATTTTAACCATCTCAAAATGTACAATTCAATGGTTTTTAACATATTCAAAATATTGCACAACCATTGCCAATAATTAATTCCAGACTATCTTCATCACTCCCCCCCAAAACCCCACACCTGTTAAGCACTCACTCCCAATTCCCCATTCCCCCAACCCCCGTCAAGCACTAATCTGCTATCTGTCTCTATGGGATATACCCATTCTGCATATTTCACATAAATAGAATCATATAATATGTGACCTTTTGTGTCTGGCTTCTTTCACTTAGCATATTTTTAGTTTCATTCATGTTGTAGCGTGTATCAGTACTTCTTTCTTTTATGACTGAACAACAGTTTGTTAAATGGATTTACCATATTGTGTTATCCATTCATCAGCCGATGGACATTTGGATTGTTTCCACTTTGGACAATTATGATTAATTCTGTTATTAACATTTGTGTACAAGTTTTTGTTTAAACGTGTTTTCAATTCTCTAGGTATATGCCTAGGAGTAGAATTGCTGAATAGGCAGTTCTGTTTAAATTTATGAGGACTTGCCACATTGTTTTCCAAACTAGCCTCACCATTTTACATTTTCATCAGCAATGTATGATGGTTCCAATCTCTACATCCTCAACAACACTTGCTATTTTCCATTTTTTTTTTAATTCTAGCCATGCTAGTGGGTGTAAAGTCATATTTCATTGTAGTTTTGATTTGTGTTTCCCAAATGACTAATGATGTTGAACATCTCATGGGCTTTTTGGCCATTTGTATATTTTCTTTGTATGCATATCTACTCAGGTTCTTTTCCCACTTTTTTATAAATTGGGTCATTTGTCTTTTTATGGTTGAGTTGTAAGAGTTATTTATATATTCTGGATACTAGACCCTTATGAAGTGTATGATTTACAAATATTTTCTCCCATTCTGTCAGTTGTCTTTTTACTGTCTTGGTCATGTTGTTTGATGCACAAAAGTTACAAATTATGATGAAATCCAGTTTATCTGTTTTTCTTTTGTTGCTCATGCTTTGGGTGTTTAAGAAATATTTAAGAAAACATTGCCTAATGAGAGATCCTAAAGACTGATATTTATGTTTTCTTCTAAGATTTTTATAATTTTAGCTCTTACATTTAGGTCTTTGATACCTTTTAATTTTTTTGATGGTATGAGGTAGGGTTTCAAATTCACTCCCTTTTGCATATGGATATTCAGTCATCACCATATCATTTTTTTAAAAAGACTATTATTTCCCCATTGAGTGGTTTGGAGCCCCTTTCAAAGATCAATTGACCATCATGTATGGGTTTAATTCTGGACCCTCAATTCTATTTCATTAATCTCTATATCTATCCTTGTTCCAGGACCACACTATTTTAATTACTGTAGCTTTGCTTTAGTTGTTGAAATTGAGAAATCTAAATCTTTGTTTTTATTTCTCAAGATTTTCTTTTTATATTCTGTGTTCCTTGCAATTCCACATGAATTTTAGGATAAGCTTGTCTATTTTTGGGAAAAAAAAGACAATAGAATATTTGACAGGAATTGCCTTGAATCTGTAGATAAACTCAGAAAGTATTACCATCTTCCAATCCATGATGGATTCAGTATGTCTTTCCATTTATTTAGTTAATTACTTTAAACAGTGTTTTGTAGTTTTCAGTATTCATGTCATGAACATCCTTGGTTAAATTTATTCCTAAGTATTTTATTCTTTTGCATGCTATTATAAATGAAATTGCTTTTCATAATTTCATTTTTGGATTGTTTGTTGCTAGTGTACAGAAATATAGCTTATTTTTGTAGATTGACTCTGTTTTCTGCAGTGCTTCAACTATACTGAACTCAGTTATTAGAGTTGTGTGGGGGGGTTAGTTTCTTTAGAACATTCCATATATAAGGTTATATCAACAGCAAATAGACATAGTTTTACTTATTCCTAACGTGAACACTTTTTATTTCTTTTTCTTACCTTATTGTCCTGGATAGAATTTCCAGTCCAATGTTGAAGAGCAGTGGTGAACAGACATTATTATGTTGTTCCTGATATTGAGAAGGTATTCAGTATGATGTTAACTGTGGACTTTTCATAGATGTGCCTTTTCACTTTGAGGACGCTCCCTTCCTAGTCTGTTAAGTTTTTATCATAAAATGGTGTTGGATTTTGTCAAACAACTTACCTGCATCTAATGAGATGATCATGTAGTATTTTTCTTTTATTCTATTAATATACTATATAACACTGATTATATTTCATATATTGAACCAGTTTTGCACTTTTCAGATAAAGCTCACTTGACCATAGTATATAATCCTTTTAAAATGCCACTGAATTTGCTTTGCTAGTGTTTTGTTGATTTTTTTTTTCTTTATAAGAGATATTTGTCTGGGAGTTACATCAGAAAGACAGTAGGATCAGAAGACCTCACTCTTCCTTTCCCCCATGGACACACTGATTCAACAACATTTCATGGACCACTTCCTTTTGTAAGATATCTAGAAACCAGGTGAGAGGCTCATTCAACCTTGGAAAGTATGAATCCAGCCACATATGAGCCAGTCAGAAAATTTGAGACAATCTCTTGCCATAATTCCTCCCCCCATTACAATGTCATATAATCAGGAGTAAACCCCCAACTTCTAGTTTCTCATAGAGGAGGTAAGGAAAGGAATGGACCATACATCCAAAGTACCAATTTTTAAGGAGGCTGCCCAAGGCACTGATTTCAGTATCACCAGTCTCAGAGCATGGTTAGAATCTGGCATACTCCAGATGCCTGGTGGCTGCTGAACACAAAAAATTGTGCTCAGAGAGTGATGATGCCCCAGAAGTCTAACAATACAGCAGAAAGACACCAGAGAGAGCAAGACAATATGTACTCCTGAAGAAAGGAATGGAGGAAGATGAAACAAAGAAAAAAAAAGGAAGGAAGGAAGGGAGGGAGGGAGGGAGGG